>NW_027590501.1:0-294000 GCF_964213995.1 Mustelus asterias
TAACACTACAATGAAGTTACTGTGAAAATCCCCTGGTCGCTACACTCCGGCGCCTGTTCGGGACACTGAGGGAGAATTTAGCATGGCCAATACACCTAACCAGCACATCTTTCGGACTGTGGGAGGAAACTGAAGGGCTGGACTTGGCTGAAATGTTGCTGAAATCAGATCATAGATCAACATTCAAAAAATATAAGTGGAAGTAACATTGAAAAGGGAATATAGTCAGGGGTCTGCGAAAGAGCAGGGGGAGAAGATTATTGAGATAGTTATTACAAAGAACAGGCATCAATTTATTGGGTCGCATTGTCTGCCATTTCAAATGTCGTTCACACTCAAAGGATGTCACTTCAACATAAATAAAACAGTTCAAGTTTCCCGCGTCCTGGCATTTCCTTCTTTCCAAGTGTTAGAGCAAAATGATAAGTAATCTGAAATCAAACAACTATGAATAGAAAAGTTGCATGTGTTGTAAGGGATGCGCCAGTATCTCGATGACAATTTTAAAGATGCATTGTAAAATGCAATGAATGTAATTTAATTCCACCTGGACAGATAACATTAACACAATTGTGTTTGTTCACAGGTTATGTGTATGGATGTCGTAATAGCTTTGAATTATATTCCCTTCATTGTATATACTCGTTTAACCAAACGGAATAAAGACAAAAATATTATTAATGTATAAATACTGATCCCTTTACTGTACCTTTTTTGATTTAAAGTTTAAAGTTAATTTATTAGTGTCACAAGTAGGCTTACATTAACACTGCAATGAAGTTACTGTGAAAATCCCCTCATCGTCACACTCCAGCACATGTTCGGGTTACACTGAGGGAGAATTTAGCATGGCCAAAGCATCTAACCAGCACGTCTCTCGGACTTTGATTTGATTTATTTTTGTCACATGTATTAGTATACAGTAAAATTATTGTTTCTTGCGCACTGTACAGAAAAAGCATACCGTTCACAGAGAAGGAAAGGAGAGGGTGCAGAATGCATTGTTCCAGTCAAAGAAAAGTCAACGTAATACGAGGTAGTTCCATTCAATAGTCTGATCACAGCAGGGATGAAGCTGCTCTTGAGTTGGTTCGTACATGACCACAGACCTTTGTATCTTTTTCCCGATGGAAGAAAGTGGAAGAGAATATGTCGAGGATGTGTCGGGTCCTTGATTATGCTGGTTGCTTTGCTATGGAAGCAGGAAGTTTAGACAGAGTCAATTGATGGATGGCTGGTTGGTGTGATGGACTGGGCTCCGTTCCCGACCCTTTGTAGTTTCTTGCGGTCTTGGGCGGAGCAAGAGCCATGCCAAGCTGTGATACAACCAGAAAAAACGCTTTCTATGATGCATCTGTAAACGTTGGTGAGAGCCGTCGCAGACATGGCAAATTTCCTTAGCCTCCAGAGAAAGTGAGGGAGTTGGGGCTTCCTTAACTGAAGTGTCGGCATGGGGGTCCAGGGTAGGTTGTTGGTGATCTGGACAACTAGAAACCTGAAGCTTTCGACCATTTCCACTTCATTTCCATTGATCGTGACAGAGGCATGTCCTCCACTACGCTTCCTGAAGTCGATGACTATCTCCTTCGTTCGACGGACATTGAGGGAAAGATTATTTTCATCGGACCAGTTCACCAGGTTCTCTGTCTCATTCCTGCACTCTGTCTCGTCATCAGCAAATCTGAAAACCAAGTTCGAGGGGAGTTTGGCCGCAAAGTTATAAGTTATAAGGAGAATAAGGGCTGAGGACACAGCCTTGTGGGCACCGGTGTTGAGGATGATTGTCGAGGATGTGTTGTTACCTATCCTTACCAATTGTGGTCTGTGGGTTAGGAAGTCTGGGATCCCGTTTCAGAGGGAGGAGTCGAGCCCCAGGTCATGGAGTTTGGAATTGAAATATTATTAATGTATAAATACAAATCCCTTTACTCTACCAGATCACCATTCATTGATTTTATGTAAGTGTTAAAATTGCAAAGTGGAGAATCAAAATTGTCGATTAAATTAAATTCTGATTGTTTTGAGAGTTTGATCTTAATTTAGGGAGCAAATATGTGAACAGCATTCACGGAATCATTCATTCCACAGTGCAGAAGGAGACCGTTGGATCCATCGAATCTGCACCGACCATAATCCCACCCAGGCCCTATCCCCATAACCCCATGCATTTACCCGAGCTAGTCTCTTGACACTAAGGGGCAATTCAGTTTGGCCAATTCGTCTAACCTTCATATATTTGCAGTGTAGGAGGAAGCTGGATTACCCGGAGGAAATCCATGCAGACACGGGGAGAAGGTGCAGACTCCACACAGGCAGAGACCCGAAGTTGGAATTGAACCCGGGTCCCTGGCTCTGTGAGGCAGCAGTGCTAACCACTGTACCACCGTGCCGCAGATCAAATATGGAATCTTGAAACACAGGTAAATGTAGAACTTGTACAGATTTGCCTCCCCGTCCCCCACCCCCCTCACGCCCCTGCAGGTCAGTGCTCCAATCCTTTGGTTTCATTGACAGACACAATCATGATGTGAAGTCCATTTTCCATAGAGGTCAGTCTGGTGAAGTAAAATCCCTCACGCAGAAAGAAAGAATCACCAATGATGAAATAAAACATATTTTTTGGAGAAACACAAAAGTTCAATGATTTGCATTGAGATTTCCGATTGACCATCTGAGCAATGCGTGCCAACTTTTTCTTTTGTTCCACAGGATATGGCAGGAGAAACAGCTCTGATAAATGTTTCAATTCAGATCATCCGTTATTCTGCGATGTTCATGTTGGATATAGAATGACAGAATCCTTACAGTGCATTCGGCCCAGCAAGTCTGCACTGACCACAATCCCCACCCAGGCCCTATCCCCACTAATTTACCCCATTAATCCCTCTAAACTATGCATCCCCGGACACTATGGGGCAATTTAGCACCGTCAATGCACCTAACCAGCTCGTCTTTCAGTCAGTGGGAGGAAACCAGAGCACCCGGAGGAAACCCATGCAGACACGGGGAGAACGTGCAAACTCTACACAGACAGTGACCCACGCTGGGAGTCGAACCCAGATCCCTGGAGCTTTCAGGCAGCAGTGCTAACCACCGTGCCACCCTCATAATCTCATAAACAGACATCTGTCTGAGTTGTGACAGCCCACATTTTATTTTGTGACAGCATCTTACAAATGGCTACCAAAGAAAAGAACACTCCACATCTGCAAACATCCACTCCCTCCACCACCGACGCTCAGTAGCAGCAGTCTGTACTATCTACAAGATGCACTGCAGCAATTCACCAAAGATCCTCAGACAGCACCTTCCAAACCCACGACCACTTCCATCCTAAATGACAAGGGCAGCAGGTACCTGCAAACACCACCACCTGAAAGTTCCACTCGGACCCACACACCATCCTGATATGGAAAGAAAACTGCCATTCCTTCACAGTCGCTGGTTTAAAATCCTGGAATTCCCTCCATAACGGCATTGTGGGTCAACCCACAGCCCGTGGACTGCATTGATTCATAGAACACAGAACATAGAACACTACAGCGCAGTACAGGCCCTTCGGCCCTCGATGTTGCGCCGACCAGTGGAACCAATCTAAAGCCCCTCTAATCTACACTATTCCAATATCATCCATATGTTTATCCAATAACCATTTGAATGCTCTTAATGTTGACGAGTCCACTACTGCTGCAGGCAGGGCATTCCACGCCCTTACTACTCTCTGAGTGAAGAACCTACCTCTAACACCTGTCCTATATCTCCCACCCCTCAATTTAAAGCTATGTCCCCTCGTGCTAGCCATCACCATCCAAGGAAAAAGACTCTCACTATCCACCCTATCTAATCCTCTGATCATCTTGTATACCTCTATTAAGTCACCTCTTAATCTTCTTCTCTCTAACTAAAACAACCTCAAGCCCCTCAGCCTTTCCTCATACGATTTTCCCACCATACCAGGCAACATCCTGGTAAATCTCCTCTGCACCCTTTCCAATGCTTCCACATCTTTCGTATAATGCGGCGACCAGAACTGTATGCAATACTCCAAATGCAGCCGCACCAGAGTTTTGTACAGTTGCAGCATGACCTCCTGGCTCCGAAACTCAATCCCTCTACCAATAAAAGCTAACACACCGTACGCCTTCTTAACAACCCTATCAACCTGGGTGCCAACTTTCAAGGATCTATGCACATGGACACCCAGATCCCTCTGTTCATCTACACTACCAAGTATCTTACCATTAGCCCAGTACTCTGTATTCCTGTTACTCCTTCCAAAGTGAATCACCTCACACTTTTCCGCATTAAACTCTATTTGCCACCTCTCAGCCCAGCTCTGCAGCTTATCTATGTCCCTCTGTCACCTGCCACTTCCCTCCGCACTGACTACAACTCCACCGATTTTAATGTCATCCGCAAATTTACTAATCCATCCTTCCACGCCCTCATCCAGGTCATTAATAAAAATGACAAACAGCAGTGGCCCCAAAACAGATCCTTGCGGTACACCACTGGTAACTGAACTCCACGATGAATACTTCCCATCAACCACCACCCTCTGTTTTCTTACAGCTGGCCAATTCCTCATCCAAACCACTAAATCACCCTCAATCCCATGTGTCCGTATTTTCTGCAAAAGCTTACCATGGGGAACATTATCAAACGCTTTGCTGAAATCCATATACAACACATCAACCGCTTTACCCTCATCCACGTCTTTGGTCACCTTCTCAAAGAACTCAATAAGGTTTGTGAGGCACGACCTACCCTTCACAAAACCGTGCTGGCTATCCCTAATCAAATTAATCCTTTCCAATACTTTGCCCACAACAGAAGTAAGGCTCACCGGTCTATAATTACCAGGGTTGTCCCTAATCCACTTCTTGAACAAGGGGACAACATTTGCTATCCTCCAGTCTTCTGGCAATGTTCCTGTAGACAATGACAACACAAAGATCAAAGCCAAAGGCTCTGCAATCTCCTCTCTAGCCTCCCAGAGAATCCGAGGATAAATCCCATCCGGCTCAGGGGACTTATCTATTTTTACCCTTTCCAGAATTGCTAACACCTCCTCCTTATGAACATCAATCCCATCCAGTCCAACAGCCTGCATCTCAGTGCTCCCCTCGACAACACTGCCCCTCTCCAGTGTGAATACCGACGAAAAATATTCATTTAGTGCCTCTCCTATCTCTCAGACTCCACGCACAACTTCCCACTACTGTCCTTCACTGGCCCTAATCTTACCCGAGTCATTCTTTTACTCCTGACATACCTATAGAAAGCTTTAGGGTTTTCCTTGACCTTTCCTGCCAAATACTTCTCATGTCCCCTCCTGGCTCTTCATAACTCTTTCTTTAGGTCCTTCCTGGTTAACTTGTAACTCTCAAGTGCCCTAACTGAGCCTTCACGTCTTATCTTAACATAATTCTCCTTCTTCCTCTTCACAAGAGATTCAACCTCCTTAGTAAACCATTGTTCCCTCACACGTCTGCTTCCTCCCTGCCTGACAGGTACATATTTTTCAAAGACGCGTAGTAGCTGTTCCTTGAACAAGTTCCACATTACAATTGTGCCCATCCCCTGCAATTTCCTTCCCCACCCTATGCCAGCTAAATCTCGCCTAATCGCATCATAATTTCCGTTCCCCCAGCTATAACTCTTGCCCTTTGGTATATACCTATCCTTTTCCATAGCTAAGGTAAACGTTATCGAATTGTGGTCACTGTCACCAAAGTGCTCACGTACCTCCAAATCTAACACCTGGCCTGGTTCATTACCAAGTACCAAATCCAATGTGGCCTCGCCTCTTGTTGGTCTATCTACATACTGTGTTAGGAAGCCTTCCTGCACACATTGGACAAAAACCAACCCCTCTAAAGTACTCCAACTATAGCTTTTCCAGTCAATATTTGTAAAGTTAAAGTCCCCCAGTACAACGACCCTGTTACTTTCGCTCCTATCCAGAATCATCTTTGCAATCTTTTCCTCTACATCTCTGGAACTTTTCGGAGGTCGATGAAAAACCCCTAACAATGTGACCTCTCATTTCCTCTTTCTAACCTCAGCCCAAACTACCTCAGTAGACGAGTCCTCATCAAATGTCCTTTCTGCCAGCGTAATACTGTCCTTGACTAACAATGCCACACCTCCCCCTCTTTTGCCACCTTCCCTGCACTTACTGAAATATCTAAACCCCGGAACCTGCAACAACCATTCCTGTCCCTGCTCTATCCATGTCTCTGAGATGGCCACAACATCGAAATCCCAGGTACCAACCCATGCTGCAAGCTCACCCACCTTATTCCGGATGCTCCTGGTGTTGAAATATACACAATTCAAACCGCCTTCCTGCCTGCCAGTTCACTCCTGCGACTCTGAAACCTCATCCATGACCTCACTATTCTCAACTTCCCGTACGGAGGTTTCTTTTTCCAAAACAGGAAGTAGGCCCAGGAGAAGCCTGGGAAGGTTTTTGGAGGGTTTAAAAGCAGGCTGCACTTTTGAGCGGGCAGCGTCGGGAGCGGGCAGTGGAGTGAGTGGGAAGCAGAATGAGAGTTGACGGGCTTTGGCTCATCGGGCTTCGGCGTAAACAGGCAGAGGTGGGGTAGGTTTAGACAGTTTTTCCTGTGTGATTGGAAGAAGGCGGGAATTATGAGTGTGAGGCCAGTTTGTTGTTCTCAGTGTCGGATCTGGGAGGTCCTGGAGTCAGCTAGCCTCCCGGACGTCCATATCTGCGCCAGGTGCGTCGAGCTGCAGCTCCTAAGGGACCACGTTGGGGAACTGGAACTGCAGCTCAATGACCTTCGTCTGGTATGGGAGAATGAGGAGGTGATAGATAGGAGCTACAGGCAGGTGGTCCTACCGGGGCCACAGGAGACAGACCAGTGGGTCACGGTTAGGAAGGGGAAGGGGAAAGGTCAGGTACTAGAGATTACTCCAGTGGCTGTGCCCATTCAAAATAAGTACTCCTGTTTAAGTACTGTTGGGGGGAGCAGCTACCTGGGGGAAGCAACAGTGGCCGTGCTTCCGGCGCAGAGTCCGGCCCAGTAGCTCAGAAGGGTAGGGAAAGGGAGGATGAGCAAACTGACCACAGCACCAAGGTACAGGGAGCCATCCAATTGGTGGGGGGGGGGGGGGAGGGGAACAGAAAATGCACCTGCAGTAGAAATTGGGGATCGTACACTTTTGGGTGCTGTTGCGGGGGGACGACTTAGCAGGGGTAAGCCATGGTGTACAGGTCACTGGCTCAGAGTCCGTCCTTGTGGCTCAGAAGGGAAGGGGGGAGAGGAGTAGAGGATTAGTCATTGGGGACTCCATATTTAAAGGGACGGATAGGAGATTCTGCGGGAACGAGAGAGACTCACGGTTGGTGTGTTGCCTCCCAGGAGCCAGAGGCCACGATGTCTCGGATCGTGTTTTTGAAATCCTTAAGGGGGAGGGGGACCAGCCCCAAGTTGTGGTTCACATTGGCACTCAAGACATAGGTAGGAAAAGGCATGGGGATGTAAGGCAGACATTCAGGGAGTTAGGGTGGAAGCTTAGGGCTAGAACAAACAAAGTTGTTATCTCTGGTTTGTTACACATGCAAAGTGATAGTGAGGAGAGGAATAGGGAGAGAGAGCAGTTGAACACTTGGTTACAGGGATGGTGCAGGAGGGAGGGATTCAGATACCTGGGGCTCTTTCTGGGGTAGGTGGGACCTCTACAAACAGGATGGTCTGCACTTGAACCAGAGGGCTACAAATGTCTTGGGGGGAAATTTGCTAATGCTCTTCGGGAGGGTTTAAACTAATTCAGCAGGGGGGTGGGTACCTGAATTGTAGCTCCAGTGTACAGGAGGTTGAGAGTAGTGAGGTCATTGAAGAAGGCAGCTCACCACCACCATTTTTTTATTCATTCGTTGGACATGGGTGTCACTGGCTGGGCCAGCATTTATTGTCCATCCCTAGTCACCCTTGAACTGAGTGTCTCGCTCGACCATTTCAGAGGGCAGTTGAGCTTCAACCACATTTTTATGGTTCTGGAGGCACATGTAGGCCAGACCAGGTGAGGACGGCAGATTTCCGTCCCTCAAGGGCACTTGTGAACTAGATGGGTCTTTCCGACAATCGACAATGGTTTCATGGTCATCAGTCGATTCTTAATTGCAGATATTTTTTTGTTTGAATTCACATTCCACCACCTTCCGTGGCAGGGTTCGAACAGAACATTGGCTGAGTTTCTGCATTAATGATCGAGCGATAATACCACTCGGCCACCGCCTCTCCCCCAAAGGAAGGGATAATATTGCACATGGAGGCTGTGTTGACGCCTATCTTAGCTGTTGAATAGTTGGGGACCTTTCAAATTCATGTAGCACAATTGATCAATTGCTTCAAATTCAGTATAACCAACACGATGAAACTAGTCCCTAAAGATATCAGTCAGACAAAGAATTGTGAGGAACATAAAGTCCCAGTTCTATTGTATTCGTATTGTATTAATATGGATTTTGAATTGGGTTTAATCAATTAATGCTTATACAAATATTCATCTATCACAGGACACAATCACTATGGATACTCTCATCATCGCCACCCGTATGATTATGTTAAATATTTAATTTATTTAAGATTTTTCAACATTTTTCATTTGATTTGATTTTTTATTGTCACATGTATTTGTGTATAGTGAAAAGTATTGCTTCTTGCACGCTATACAGACAAAGCATCCCGTTCATAGAGAAGGAAAAAAGGTGCAGAATATCGTGTTACACTTATAGCTCGGGTGCAGAGAACGATCAAATTAGTGAGAGGCAGGCCCTTTCAAAAATCTGATGGCAGCAGGGAAGAAGCTGTTCTTGAGTCGTTTGGTATGTGGCTTCAGACTTTTGTATCTTTTTCCCAAGAAGGTGGAATAGAGTATGTCCAGGGTGTGTGGGGTCCTTGATTATGCTGGCTGCTTTTCCGAGGCAGCGGGAAGTATAGACGGAGTCAATGGATGGGAGACTGTTTTGCCTGATGAACTGGGCTTCATTCGCGACCCTTTGTAGTTTCTTGCAGTCTTGGTCAGAGCTGGAGCCATGCCAAGCTGTGATACATCCAGAAAGAATGCTTTCTATGGTGCTTCAATAAACGTTGGTGAGAATCGTAACAGACATGCCAAATTTCCTTCGCTCCTGAGAAAGTAGAGGCATTGGTGGGCTTTCATAACTATAGAATTGGTGTGGAGGGACTCGGACAGTTCGTTGGTGATTTGGACATCGAGAAACCTGAAGCTCTCAACTTCCACTTAATTCCCCTTGATGTAGACAGGAGCATGACCTCCACTACATTTCCAGAAGTCGATTTGATTTGATTTATTATTGTTACATGTATTAGTATGCAGTGAAAAGTATTGTTTCTTGCGTGCTATATAGGCAAAGCATACCGTTCATAGAGAAGGAAGGGAGAGGGTGCAGAATGTAGTGTTACAGTCGTAGCTAGGGTGCAGAGAAAGATCGTTAATTATCTCCTTTATTTTACTGACGTTGAGGAAGAGATCATTGCACCAGTTCACGAGATTCTCTATCTCTTTCCTGTACTCTGTCTCGTCATTGTTTGAGATCCGTCCCACTACGGTGGTGTCATCAGCAAATTTGAAAATGGAGTTGGAGGGGAATTTGGCCACGCAGTCAAAGGTTCATAAGGAGTATTGTAGGGGGCTGAGAACAACCAGAGCAGGAGTTATGCCAGGCTGTGATACAATCAGAAAGGATGCTTTCTCTGGTGACAACGATGACAAATGATGCCAACACAAATTGTTGCAGCCGTTGAAGTAATAAACATCCAGGATCCTTGGCGCAATGTTGATCAAACATGAAGAATAAATAATTGATGATAAATATTCTACTTAGTATTTCCTCGCCAATGTCTGTTCTCAGCTCTGAGCACCGCCAGTTAGCAAGGCAGTGAAGGCAATGGAGGTTATGTGGAAAAGACAGACTGGAATCAATGAATAGGGATGAGAGACATGAATGAAAAGACACATTGAGAAAGATTCTGCCCAGAGCGAGGAACAGATAGAAAAGTGAAATGATTCAAATGAAGTTTTTGGAGAGGGTTGATTGGTCTTTCAAATAGCTGCACAGATGAGGCAGGTCGATTGCTGTGTTGTCCATTCTATTATGTCATTATACATCTGCTAAATGGGGAAATGTGATTTCCAGTATCAAAGGTTTAAGGAAACACAGCACAGAAAAACCAAAGCAGTGGCAAGAGGAACAGAAGTGGAATGCCAGTGAGATAGAATCCCTACAGTGCAGAAGGAGGCCATTCGGCCCATCAAGGCTGCACCGACAACAATCCCACTCAGGCCCTATTCCTGTAACCACACGGATTTACCCTGTTGATCCCCCTGGCACTAAGGGGCAATTTAGCAATGGCCAATCCACCTAACCCGCACAACTCTCGACTGTGGAGGAAATCAGAGCCCCCGGAGGAAACCCACGCAGACAAGGGGAGAACGTGCAAACTCCACACAGACAGTGACCGGAGATGGAACTGAACCCGGGTTCCTGGCGCTGTGAGGCAGCAATGCTAACTACTGTGCCACCTTGACCCCTTTAGCTGCGAGGGCTACCTCCAGCTCCCTCTTGAACATATCTATCAAACTGGTCCCAACAACTTTCTGTGGTAGAGAATTCTACAGGTTCACAACTCTCTGAGTGAATACGCACTTCCCCATCTCAGACCTGAATGGCTTACCCCTTATTCTTAGACTGTGACCCACAGTTCTGGACTTCCCCAACATCAGGAACACTCTTCCCACATATAGCCTGTCCAGTCCAGTCAGGATTTCATATGTTTCTATGAGATCCCTTCTCATTCTTCTGAAACTCCAGTGAGTACAAACCCAGTCGATCCAGTTTCTCTTCATATGCCAGTCCTGCCATTCCAGGAATCAGTCTGGTGAACCTTCGCTGAATTCCCTCCGTGGCAAGAATGTCCTTCCTCAGACCAGGAAGCCAAAACTGCCCACAGTACTCAAGGTGTGGCCTCTCCAAGGCCCTATATAACTGATCTTGAATGCACTTCTGAATCGATTGTGGGATGAGCGTCAGGAGTTAACTGGACAGCAGAATTTAGGAATACAATTGATAACGATTAACTGTCCTGTCTGTGATGTAAAAGCAAATGCATCGGGATAGGTGGATGGCACTTCTAAAGAGCTGTCACAGACACCATCTCTCCATTGACACTTTCACAGAATCACAGGATACTACAACGCAGAAGAGGCCATTCGGCCCATCGAGTCTGCACTGCTGCATGAAGGGCCCTGACCTGCCCACCTAATCCCACGTGGCCCATAACCCTGAATGTTACGGCATGCCAAGCACTCATCCAGGTACTTTTTAAAGGATATGAGGAAACCCGCCTCTACCACCCTACCAAGCAGCACATTCCTGACCGTCGCCATCTTCTGAGTAAAAAAGCTTTTCCTCAAATCCCACCTAAAACTCCCACCCTCACTTTTAACGTTTGCCTCCTCGTAACTGACCCTTCAACTAAGGGGAACAGGTGCTCCCTTTCCAACCTGTCCATGCCCCTCATAATCTTGAACACCTCGATCAGGTCAACCCTCAGTCTTCTCTGCTCCAGAGAAAACAACCCAAGCCTATCCAACCTCTCTTTGTGACTTCAATGTTACATCTCAGGCAGCATCCTGCTGAATCTCGCTTGCACCCCATCCTCTGCATTCATGTCCTTCCTATAATGTGAAATACAATGGGAAATTGAGGATCTGATTAAAATGAAAAGGGAGGCGTACGTTAAGTCCAGGCAACTGAAAACAGATGGAGCTCTGGAGGAATACAGAGAGAGTAGGAAAGAACTCAAACGGGGAGTTAGAAGGGCAAAAAGAGGTCACGAGATGTTCTTGGCAGGCAGGATTAAGGAGAATCCTAAGGCATTCTATTCATACGTTAGGAACAAAAGAGTTGTCAGGGAGAAAATCGGACCTCTCAGGGACAAAGGAGGGGAATTATGCTTAGAACCCAAGGGAATAGGGGAGATCCTAAATGAATACTTTGCATCGGTATTCACGAAGGAGAGGGGCGTGTTAACCGGGAGTGTCTCGGAGGGAGTTGTTGACCCGCGAGAGAAAATCTCCATTACAAGAGAGGAAGTGTTAGGTTTTTTAGGGAACATTAAAACTGACAAAGCCCCAGGGCCTGATGGCATCTATCCTCGACTGCTCAGGGAGACGAGAGATGAAATTGCTGGGCCTCTGACGGAAATCTTTGTCGCTTCTTAGGACACGGGTGAGGTCGCTGAGGATTGGAGGATAGCGAATGTGGTCCCGTTGTTTAAGAAGGGTAGCAGGGATAACCCAGGAAATTATAGGTCGGTGAGCTTGACGTCCGTGGTAGGGAAGTTGTTGGAGAGGATTCTTAGAGACAGGATGTATGTGCATTTAGAACGGAACAATCTCATTAGTGACAGACAGCATGGTTTTGTAAGAGGGAGGTCGTGCCTTACAAATTTGGTGGAGTTTTTTGAGGAAGTGACAAAAACGGTTGATGAAGGAAGGGCCGGGGATGTCGTCTATATGGATTTCAGTAAGGCATTTGACAAAGTCCCACATGGCAGCTTGGTTAAGAAGGTTAAGGCTCATGGGATACAAGGAGAAGTGGCTAGATGGGTGGAGAACTGGCTTGGCCATAGGAGACAGAGGGTAGTGGTCGAAGGGTCTTTTTCCGGCTGGAGGTCTGTGACCAGTCGTGTTCCGCAGGGCTCTGTACTGGGACCTCTGCTATTGTGATATATATAAATGATTTGGAAGAAGGTGTAACTGGTGTAATCAGCAAGTTTGCGGATGACACGAAGATGGCTGGAATTGCGGATAGCGAAGAGCATTGTCGGGCAATACAGCAGGATATAGATAGGCTGGAAAATTGGGCGGAGAGGTGGCAGATGGAGTTTAATCCGGATAAATGCGAAGTGATGCATTTTGGAAGAAATAATGTAGGGAGGAGTTATACAATAAATGGCAGAGTCATCAGGAATATAGAAACACAGAGGGACCAAGGTGTGCAAGTCCACAAATCCTTGAAGGTGGCAACACAGGTGGAGAAGGTGGTGAAGAAGGCATATGGTATGCTTGCCTTTATAGGCCGGGGTATAGAGTATAAAAGCTGGAGTCTGATGATGCAGCTGTATAGAACGCTGGTTCGGCCACATTTGGAGTACTGCGTCCAGTTCTGGTCGCCGCACTACCAGAAGGACGGGGAGGCGTTAGAGAGAGTGCAGAGAAGGTTTACCAGGATGTTGCCTGGTATGGAGGGTCTTCGCTATGAGGAGAGATTGGGTAGACTGGGGTTGTTCTCGTTGGAAAGACGGAGAATGAGGGGAGATCTAACAGAGGTGTACAAGATTATGAAGGGTATAGATAGGGTGAACAGTGGGAAGCTTTTTCCCAGGTCGGAGGTGACGATCACGAGGGGTCACGGGCTCAAGGTGAGAGGGGCGAAGTAGAACTCAGATATCAGAGGGACGTTTTTTACACAGAGGGTGGTGGGGGCCTGGAATGCGCTGCCAAGTAGGGTGGTGGAGGCAGGCACGCTGACATCGTTTAAGACTTACCTGGATAGTCACATGAGCAGCCTGGGAATGGAGGGATACAAACGATTGGTCTAGTTGGACCAAGGAGCGGCACAGGCTTGGAGGGCCGAAGGGCCTGTTTCCTGTGCTGTACTGTTCTTTGTTCTTTGTTTGTTCTTTGGATGTGATAAAGGCTGGAATACAGACTGTGGGAATGAGGGTGAAACTGCTGTGCAGAGCGAATGGTTCTTGTTGTAGGGAGGGATGGGAGGAGGGAGAGAGGGATGGATGGAGAAAGGGAGGGAGTGTGAGGTGGATGGAGGGAGAGAGGGATGAATGGGGGTGAATGTGAGAAGCTGAAGTTTACATTTGAAGAGGTTCCCAGTCTCTCTGATCTCCAGTCTCCAGCTGAACTGGGGAATCTTTTGCGCAGACTGTGCTGCTGCTGTTTCCCCACCTGTCCACCAGGGGTCGCTGTTGGCCTCCCAGCTGCTGCTCCTCCTAGTGTCACCACTTGCCCACTTCGGCCCATGCAGTACACCTCACTGGAGCCCCGGGCCATTCTTGCCATCCTGCCAGGTCGCGGGTACTGAGGCCAGTAGTAAAGTTTATTTATGGGTCACAAGAAGGTTTACATTCACACTGTAATGAAGTTTCTGTGAAAATCCCCTGGTCGCCACACTCCGGCACCTGTTCGGGTACACTGAGGGAGAATTCAGCTTGGCCAATGCACCTAACCAGCACGTCTTTTGGTCTGTGGGAGGAAACTGGAGCACCCGGAGGAAATCCACACAGACATGGGGAAAATGTGCAAACTCCACACAGTGACCCAAGCCGGGAATCGAACCCAAACCCCTGTGAGGCAGCAGTGCGAACCACTGTGCCACGTACCGCCCAGTGCTCGATGGTTACGTTTCTTCTTCAAACCTAAGATTCAGTGCCACATCAAGGCGGGGAAAAGGGAGACCATTGGCGTCAGATGGATAATGATAAAAGTTAATATCCCAATTTATTCACTCTATTCCTTCAAGCTGAGGTTTACAAAGTGAAAATTCCGCTGTTTACAGCAGTGACTAAATAAGCAATGACCCACCACATAGCTGGTCGTTCAGAATTTATCCCATAGGCAGCTCCTTGGCTCATTGTCTGCTGATGTGTCATCCAGAGCTGTTTTCCTGGCAGTTTGTGTCAGTAGCAGGCTGCCGTTACCATCCACTCTTGGGCAGGGTGAGGAGACAGCTCCGACACCGACCTCAGCTGGAATGGGAATTGAACCATACATTAATCCGCATGCCAGCAATGCTGCAGGAATTGCAAAGGGGCTGCACAGAGGTCCAGAATTAGAAGAGGGGGTTGTGAAGATGGAGGAAGCGTCTGCAAGACATGAGGACATTTTGGATTATCTCAAAATTATAGAATGCAGGAGACCAGTCAGGAATGTGTTGAAATTGTCAAGTCTGGCGGTAATGTGTGGATGTGGGATTCAGCAGCAGATGAAGGGCTGCACTGTGGAACAGTGGTTAGCACTGCTGCCGAACAGCACCGGGTTTGAATCCAGCCTTGGGTTTGTGTGTGGAGTTTGCACCTTCTCCCTGTGTCTGAGTTTCCTCTGGGTGCTTCAGTTTCCTCCTACAGTCCAAAATTGTGCAGGATAGGTGGATTGGCCATGTTAAATTATCTGTTAGCGTCCAAAGATGTGTAGGTTAGGGGGGTTAGCAGGGTAAATGCACAAGGGTACAGGGCCCATTGAATCTGCACCGACTCTCCAACAGAGCATCTTACCCAGGTCCTATCCCCGTAACCCCACATATTTACCCCGCTGTTCCACTGTGTTACTTGTTCATTACAAAAGGACCAGAGTCTGAGGTTATAAATGGGTGAGTTTACTCCAATAGTAATTCCTTCAACATCTGACAAGTTTACAGCTATGAAGGGAGGTGTTGACCCGTTAGAGAAAATCTCCATTACAAGAGAGGAAGTGTTCGGTTTTTTAGGGAACATTAAAACTGACAAAGCCCCAGGGCCTGATGGCATCTATCCTCGACTGCTCAGGGAGACGAGAGATGAAATTGCTGGGCCTCTGACGGAAATCTTTGTCGCTTCTTTGGACACGGGTGAGGTCCCTGAGGATTGGAGGATAGCGAATGTGGTCCCGTTGTTTAAGATGGGTAGCAGGGATAACCCAGGAAATTATAGGCCGGTGAGCTTGACGTCCGTGGTAGGGAAGTTGTTGGAGAGGATTCTTAGAGACAGGAAGTATGTGCATTTAGAACGGAACAATCTCATTAGTGACAGACAGCATGGTTACTGCTTCAGTAATTGATCCAATGCCAATTCAGTAGCTTCTTCCAATGGAATTCCCGCACTGTTGAATCAGTCACCTCCGGAAGAATGGATGGTCATGTCTCACCAACAGTGCTCATTGTGAACTAACCTGTATTGGGCACAGGAACTGCATATGGCATGTCCCCCACTGAGAAATAACATCACGTCTGCCCGACCTTTGGTGTCCGTGTGTCACCTGCCAGTAAAAAAAAGTTCATCTTCAGAGGAAATCTGTCCTCAAAGATTCCTGTATGACTTCCAAGCCGAGACTCTGGAATTTGCCATTCAATTTCAGATGCAGGATTGCATGTTTATTGTTTTTGCAAAGCCATGATGTTCCAGCCGGCTATATTTAGGGAGGCTGCAAAGAAACATCATACGAATTATTTTTTGAAGTCTTCGGGCGTTCCATAAGTAATTCCAAGAGGACATTCGACAGCCGGTTTTAGCCGATGCCAAACTGCGCTCCTCTGAAATGTGCTGGCTCTTCAGGTTTCCATGTGAATGATCTAAATCGCACTACAGCCATTCATCAACACAAAAGGGTTCCACTCCCTCAATGTGCAGATCGTCTGTGATCGTAGCACAGTGGTTAGCACTGCTGCTTCACAGCTCAAGGGTCCCGGGTTCGATTCCCGGCTCGGGTCACTGTCTGTGTGGAGTTTGCACATTCTCCTCGTGTTTGCGTGGGTTTCCTCCGGGTGCTCCGGTTTCCTCCAACAGTCCAAAGATGTGCGGGTTAGGTTGATTGGCCAGGTTAAAATTGCCCCTGAGATGCGTAGGTTAGAGGGATTAGCGGGTAAATATGTGGGGGGTAGGGCCTGGGTGAGATTGTGGTCGGTGCAGACTAGATGGACCGAATGGCCTCCTTCTGCACTGTAGGGTTTCTATGATTCTATGACTATCAGCTGAAGATCATGCAGGTCGATGTACGCCACCCAGGGACTATCCATGACAGTTTTGTGATCCGGCAGTCGGGCATCCCTGAGCTCTTGGAAGACAAGACCAGCCCAGACTCCCGGGATGGCTACTGGGTGACAAGCGTTACCCGCTAAGGTCATGGCTGATGACGCCTGTGCGGAGGCCCCAGACCGAGGCGGAGACCTGCCATAGAACATAGAACATAGAAAAGCTAGAGCACAAACTGGCCCTTCAGCCCACAAGTTGTGCCGAACAAGTCCCTACCGAGCAGGCTTACCTATAACCCTCTATCTCACTAACTTCCATGAACTTATCCAAAAGTCTCTTTAAAAACCCTGTCGAATCCGCCTCCACCACCACTACCGGCAGCCCATTCCATGCACCCACCACCCTCTGAGTGAAACACTTACCCCTAACATCTCCCCTGTACCTATTCCCCAGCACCCTAAAACTGTGTCCTCTTGTGGCAACCATTTCAGCCCTGGGTAAAAGACTCTGAGAATCCACTCTATTAATACCTCTCAACATCGTATACACCTCTATTAGGTCCCCTCTCATCCTTCACCTCGCCTAGGAGAAAATACCTAGCTCTCTCAACCTATCCTCATAAGGCAGTCCAACGATGTGCGGGTTAGGTTGATTGGCCAGGTTAAAAACTGCCCCTTAGAGTCCTGAGATGCGTAGGTTAGAGGGATTAGTGGGTAAATATGTGGGGGCAGGGCCTGGGTGGGATTGTGGTCGGTGCAGACTCGATGGGCCGAATGGCCTCCTTCTGCACTGTAGGGTTTCTATGATTCTATGATTTCTATGCCGCCTAATCCTTGTAAGTCTCCTCTGCACCCTTTCTATGGCTTCCACATCCTTTCTGTAATGAGGCGACCAGTACTGGGCACAGTACTCCAGGTGGGGTTTGACCAGGGTCCTATACAGCTGCAGTATTATCTCCCGATTTCTAAACTCAAGTCGTCTCCTGATGAAGGCCCGCATTCCATACGCCTTCTTAACCACCGCCTCTACCTGGGACACTGCTTTGAGCATCATATGAACCCGGACTCCAAGATTCTATTGGGAAAAAGAGACCAAAGTCTGAGCAGAAAAGATTTATCAGGATGTTGCCTGGTATGGAGGGCAGTAGCTACGAGGAGAGGTTGGAGAAATTTGGTTGGATCTCACTGGGCTGACGGAGGATAAAGGGCGCCCTGATAGAAGTCTTCAAGATTATGAGGGACAAGGCCAGAGTGGATAGTCATAAGCTTTTTCCCTGGGTGGTAGTTCAGTTACTAGGGGGTATAGGTTTAAGTTGCGGGGGGCAAGGTTTAAAGGAGATGTACGAGGCACGTTTTGTGCACAAAGGGTGGTGGGTGGCTGGAACTCGCTGCCAGGGGATGTCGTGGAAGCAGATACGGTAGTGACTTTTAAGGGGCGTCTTGACAGATACATGAATAGGGTGGGAAAAGAGGGATATGGTCCCCGGACGTGTAGGGGGTTTTAGTTCAGACGGGCAGCATGGTCGGTGCAGGCTTGGAGGGCTGAAGGGCCTCTTCCTGTGCTGCAATTTTCTTTGTTATTTGTTCGTGCACATGCATAGGCAACTGCGATCAAGTGGATCCCATGAAGAATACAGACGTTGTCGGAGTAGAGTTAAGAGGGAAATCAGGAGGGTAAAGAGGGGACATGAGATTGCTTTCGCAGATAAGACAAAGGAGCATACAAAGAGATTCTCCAATACATAAAGGGCAAAAAAATAGCTAGGGAGAGAATAGGGCGTCTTAAGGATCAACAAAGTCACAGATGTGCGGATCCACAAGAGATGGGTGAAATCCTAAATGAATGTCTCTCATCGGTATTTACTGTTGAGAAAGGCATGGATGTTAAGGAACTTGGGGATATAAATAGTGATGTCTTGAGGAGTGTACATATTACAAAGAAGGAGGTGCTGGAAGTCTTAAAGCGCACCAAGATAGTTAAATCCTCAGGACCTGATGAAATGTAGCCCAGGATGTTGTGGGAGGATAGGGAATAAATTGTAGGTCCCTTAGCAGAAATATTTGAATCATCAACAGCCACAGGTGAGGTGCCTGGAGATTGGAGGGTAGCAAATGTTGTGCCTTTGTTTAAGAATGGGTGTGACCGCCTCCTGAAACAAAACTTCCTGGTATCTCTCTCCCTCCCTGATGTGTCGCAGAGTCAAAATCCAGCTGAATGTCTGAGTCGAAGCTCCTCAAGACGCAGAAACTTACTGCAGACATACTTGCCCTGGATCACACCAGTATCCATGAGCACCACATACTGCAGTCATCACACATCAACTGCCCTGATATACTTCAGATCTTTAACTAACGACTTAATTATTTTATTCAGTTTAGATATTAATAAATCTTATCGCAAAGTGCAGAACAAATTTGAACCTTCGGAAAATAGATGTTGACCACTTACTGGATATTCACCAACAGCTCGCCACCTCCCCTTTGGAAAAGCAGAAACCAATTCCCACAGGGTGAAAAAGTTAGAAAAGCAAAGGAGTAGCGCTCTCCCCTCCTCACTGAACTCCCTCTTCTCACCAAACTTCCACACTCTGTCCAAAGCCACACTCAGTGCTGCTCACACAGAGACTGTCTGAATTTCAATTCCTTGCTTTGAGCCATGTATAAATCAGAAAACAGTCAGTTCATTTTCCTTCCATGTTTATTTCCAGAAGTTACATTTCTTACATTGAAGTTGTTGAAATAATATGATGTTTATAACATATGGGAAATGACAGACAGAGAAAAACACTCTGGCGCATCCAGCCTGTCTCACTCAGATGCAAGGCCTTGTGCAGCACATTATATAGACTTCTCCACTTCACCCAGGAGGCCTTATCAACCTGAATAAACAGATTGAAAAACAAAGTTAATTTGGGAGAAACATTTGCTGGTAAATTCCTCTCTGATCCCCATAGGCAATTGAAAACTAGTTCAGGAGATCACTCTGCTCCGAGTGAGTTCCATGCATTATAAGGTGATTGCTCATCACGAAACTAAATGCTCACTCAGCCACACAGCTGTGCCTTCACAACCATGTCTCACTCTCAATGCGCAACCACTATCTTTGTTTTCACTCCGCTCAATGCATTTCTCACTCTCACAATTCGCTATTTTCATCCCTTTCAATAAAGAGTGAGCCGAACTGCAGGGAAGGGCGAGGACAGGATGTGATCCTCCAGTGACAGGCACCTTGACAAGAACTGGCAATGCATGCCCTCCTGGTCCACTGTGGGGGAGGCCTTGTTACCAGGGGCTGCAGACATCAGCAAGACTTGCCATCAAAGTCTGAGCCTCTTGATTAAGCTTGATTGCTTGGACCTGGTGCTCACACATGTCGTCATCAGAGGTTCAAGGTGCTTCCGTGCTGCGGTGAGACATTCGGGAAGTGCTTATCAGGGTGAGTGATGCTCAGGACATCTGTCTCAGTAAAATATCTTCAGACCTGATACAATTTTCGGACATTTATTTTGATACTATTACTCTGTAGATCACATCGATTTGGTTTCCACAAACCGTGTGCCTCTGTAGATTGATCATTTTTAGCAGCCTAGCACTCAGCTTGTTGACACCTAAATAGAACTCAGGATGAAGTACAGAAATCAAGAAAATAATCCCCCAATCACCGGGGCTCAAGCAGGGAACAGGAAAATGCTGCACTCGCTGCAGAATGAACAGGGTTTTACAATGTACAGGTACTGGATCCCGTATCGGAGGCGCTGGGGACTGGACCTGTTCCAGATTCGCGTATTTTGGGCTCTGGACGGCGTGCTTGTAAAACATGGAGAAACAATGAGAAACAATGACCAAAAGGCTTTTATAATTTTATTTTTATACATTTACTATTTCATAATTTTGCATATTGCATTGGAACCGAGGCAGAGGCAGTTGTCATACTGACGCAGGCTGGGAAAATTGAAGGTTCAGGCTGATTTGGCAGATTTTGGGTCATTTTTGCTGTGTTGATAAAACATGGAGAAGGAATGAGAAATAAAGACTTTTAGTTCATTCGTGTACATTTATTATTTCATAATTTTACAAGTCAAATTACATATCAACCGAGGAAGAGACAGATGCCGTACAGACACAGGCTGTGAATATTGAAGGTTCAGGATCTATTGTACGTCTTTTAAACATGTCCTGCAGCTTAAATTGTTTCAAGTACATGGGGTTTTCTTTCACAAACACGTATTGTACTATTTAGACCCACATAATATGCTGCTGTGTAATGAAGCTCTTCTGTCATTAGACATATTGATCTTCATCATCACCACTCTCATTCTCTTTATTCTTGGTCAAGACAACGGTGTGTTTCATTGTGTGGGACTTGGAAGTGAATTTCAGCACTGTTGCCAATATTACAGAATCCTCAACATCTTCTTCATCCAACAGCTGGGCTTCAGCACAGGGAAGTCTCTCACAAACGCCAACAATATTTCCAAAATATCTTTCTTCTGAGGCACACGGACACCGTTAAATTCAGGTTTAATTTCATCATCACCAATCAAGGAAATTTCTGGAAGATGGCAGGAAAATGCTGCATTTCTCACAGATGGAATAGGATTTTACAATGCACAGGTACCAGACCACACACCTGGAATGTCTGGGATCCAACATGTTCTGAATTTGTGGACTTGGCAGATTTTGGGCCCTTTTTGGCGTGCTTATAAAACATGGAGAAGGATTGAGAAATAAAGGCTACAAGGCTTTTAGTTCATTTATTATTTCATAATTTTACAGCTCAAATTACATATCAACCGAGGATGAGATATCTGCCGTACAGACACAGGCTGAGAATATTGACAGTTCAGGCTCTGACAACACCGTTTAAACATGTCCTGCAGCTTATGGATTCTGGTCTCTGAATCGCATGTTTATAAAACACGGAGAAGGAATGAGAAATAAAGACTTTCATTTGATTATTGTACTTTTATTACTTCATAATTTTACAACTCAAATTATATATCGTCCGAGGAAGAGAAAGCAAAGCAGAACTTTCACATCTGCCAATAGATCTTCAGCAACGTTCTCTCCTCAGAGAGATGAAAAGCACTAAATTCAGGTTTAATTTCACCATCACCATTTAGGAACACGGTAAATGGCTTGAGGTTGTGCCATCCATTTATCACTATCTTGGGTTACATTGGCTCAGGCCTTCGCTGCACTGCAGAGTGCATCGTTCACAATGAGTATTTGTTGGAATTCCTTCCCAACCAAGCTGAAAGTTCCATGCACTGAGCATTTTGTGCATGAATTCAGCCTTGTATCTGGTCTTGAATGGCCACAAAATGCTTTGACCCAGGCTGGATGAGGGACGTACAGTCGGGTGACAAATGAATTCCGAAAACATTCCGGATTTGACGGATTATGGTCTCTGGATGGCGTGTTTATAAAACACAAAGAATGAATGAGAAATAAAGACTAAAAGGCTTTTATTTCATTATTGTTCTTTTATTCTTTCATAATTTTACAACTCAAATTCCATATTAACCGAGGATAAGATATCCACCGTACAGACACAGGCTGTGAAATGTGAAGGTTCAGGATCTGTTGTACGTCTTTTAAACATGTCCTGCAGCTTAAATTGTTTCAATTATGTTGACTTTTCTTTCAGGAACAGGTCTTGCATTTTGTAAACCCACGTAACTCACTCATTGTTCCATAGGAGCAGCTAGAGAGGTGATTCACGTGAGGAGAGCTAGTAGGAAAGAGGGATTTTTAACTTACTTTTTTTTCTTTTTTTCTGAGTTTTTGTAAGGCAGCCAGAAGTGTAAAATCGGAAGTCGGCACCAGAGAGACCTGGGAACTTTATATTCTGACGTCAGCCAGTAGCGTGCGGAAGGTTTAAAAAGTACGCCGCTCTATCCAGAGGGCAGCGTTGTGAGCGGGCGGCGGAGTGAGAGGGAGCAGAGTGGGACGGCTTTGGCTCAAACAGGGGCTTTGTGCGGAAACACACAGCTGAGTGAGTGTTCCAGTGCACTGACTATGTGTGAGTGTGTGAATGTGTGAGTGTGAATTTGTGAGTGTGAGTGTGTGTGTGTGTGTGTGTGTGTGTGTGTGTGTGTGTGTGCGTGTTTTTTCGGCTTTGTGCCTGAGTTACGGTTCGGGTCGCTTCCAAGGTGTAACGGTTAGTACTCTGGACTTTGAATCCAGTAATCCTGGTTCTGATCTGCGGCGAGCCACTATTCCACTATTCCTCTACGACCCCTTGTATAAATTGGGACATGTGCATGGGAGAATGACACTTGTAAGTGGTCCCTCTATTCGTTGTGGCTTTTCTGCCTCTCAGCGAATTGTGTTCTTTAGCAATCGCACTCTGGTGCTGATGCGATGACGCCAGGCCTGTCAATCGTTGCATAGTCTGCAATGTGAGTGCTATGGAATAAGCTGAAATTTTCTCAGTGTTTAAAGTAACACTTTCTGAGAAATTTAAATATAATTGCCTTCAACATATCAGCCGTTTGCTGTGGCAAAGAAAAGCAAAGTCCTGCCGAGATTTGAACTTCAATCGCTGGATGTCGAGTCTATCCTGCTCATCATTAGAACGCCGAACGTGGCCGTCCGCTGCAAATGGTCACTCACTGCATTCAATGCGGCAGCAACAACAAGTGCGGCAAAAATGTCTCATTATGCGGCTACCATTGATAGGCGAAAAACCCATATGACAATGCCCCTAAGTCACTGCATCTGAAGCCATATTGGGAGATATCAGCAGAAATAGTCATGTTTCACAAGGGCAAGTGCCCAATCATAGAGTCACAGAGCGCAACAGCACGGAAACGGCCCTCTGGCCCATCGAGTCTGCACCACTCAAACAAACAACTCTCTATTATGCTCCCACTTTTCAGGTCTGCATGCCTTGACATCACAAGTACAAACCTAAATACTTCCTCAAAGTAAAGAGTATCGCGGCCTCCACCCACCACCCTTTCAGGAAGAGAGTTCCAGATTCCCACCACCTCCTGGGTGAAACGATTTTTCCTCACATCCCCTCTAAACGTCCGACCACTGACCTGAAATCATTAACCCCGAGATATTGATCCCTCCGCCAACGGGAAACATTCATTCCTGTCTACTCTCGCTATGGCCCTTATAGTTATGAGGGACATGGATAGAGTGGATAATGTACATTTGAATGGTCAGTCGCCAGGAGGCATAGGTTCAAGATGAGGAGCAGGAGGTTAAGGGGATTGTGGGGAAACACCTTTTCACCCAGACGGTTTTGACGGTCTGGCATGCACTGCCCCTGAGGGTGGCAAATGCGGGTTGCCTCATATCCTTTAAAAAATGCATCCAGGTGAGCGCTTGGCACGTCATGACATTCAGGGCTATGAGCCAAGTGTTGGTAAATGGGATTGGGTGGTATTTCGGGCGTTTGTAATGTGTTGGTGCGGACTCGATGGGCCGAAGGTTCTATTTTGCTCTGTATGATTCTATGATTCCATGAAATGCCGGGTACTGAGTCACACCCGGCCGAGGTGTGAATCCATTCTCAACCATGATGCACTTAATTTTCACTCTCCAGTGTGACACTGTTATTGTATCAGTAAATCGGATGACAGAATGTATCACTTTTCATAGTCAGCTGATGATGATCTTACTCTCACTTTGATTTTACCCATCGGGTTTCAGCTCAGCGGGAGATCTCTAAGCTTTCTTTGCAAATAATTCCAACATTCTGAGGACACACCAGTTAAACAAAGATATCATGCTGCAGCTGCTTGGTACCTGTAATAAGAACAGCTGGCAATTCTGGAATTTTCAGTCAATCTGACTGCATCTGTGAAGAGTGAAACATTGTTCACATTTAGAATCATAAAATTCCTATAGTACAATAGGAGGCCATTCGGCCCATCGAGCCTGCACCGTTAACAATCCCACCCTATTCCCATAATCCCACATTTTCACCCTGCTGATCTCCCGAAATTATGACCAATTTTGCATGGTCAATCAACGTAACTTGCACATCCTTGGACTGTGGGATGAAACCGGAGGAAACCCACGGAGAATGTATAAATTCCACACAGTCACCCAAGGCGGGAATTGAACCTGGGTCCCTGGCGCTGTGAGGCAGCAGTGCTCACCACTGCTAACCCAATGGATAGGGTATGGAACTCAGTGTCCGAGCTGTGTTGAGGTGAACACCTCCATTGGATTAAAAAGAGAACTCTTGGTTAAAAAAAACAGTTCAGATTCCGTAACCTATTGGGATACAGAGAAATATATAGACTGTGGGATTCGACTGGATCCCTCATCCCTGAAGGCATCGACAAGATCGATCGAATGGCCTCCTTATTGGGATAAATACTTCCATGTTTCATCATTTCAATGCTTAAGAATGATTGGATTTTTCTTGTGTGATTTATGAGTTTGTTCAACGAAAAAGCTTGCGAGAGGAAACTTGGAGAAGGATTGAGAGTTTTCAGACAGAAAACAAGAAAATACTGTCAATGCTTCAATCTAAAACAAGAACATAAAATGTTCCAACATAAAATGTTGGAAAATCGCAGCAGGTCTGGTAGCCTCTGTGGAGAGAGAATAGAGCCAAATCGAGACGTTAGCTCTGCTCCCTCTCCACAACTGCCGTCAGATCTGCTGAGACTTTCCAACATTTTCTGTTCTTGTGTTCCTGAGAATTTTCAGTGTAGGAGAGAAGTTAAATGGATCAACAGAGCAACACATTTCCAATCAGAGCAGAAATAGATAACAGATACAGAATGACTCACCTTTAGTTCCTTAACTTCTCCAATTCCCATCACTGTCCCTTTTCAGCCTCATACGTATTGTCATCAAATCTGTTCTGCTTCCACATGATTGCAAACCTTACCTTCCTTTCGTACCACTCCCCCTTTCCTTGCCTCTGATTTCTTTTGAAATCTGTGACGTCCCTAACTTCTTTCCAGTGATGACGGAAGATCAGTGATCTGAACGGTTCAAGTGTATCTCCCCCCGGCAGATTGGGCCTGTGCCGCTGAGGATTCACCACATGTTTCTGTATTTAAATGAGAGCAAGAGATGTCTAGTTATTTCCACTGTATCAAGGGTGTCTGAAACTGATTTCCACAGTCCACAGGTCAGAATGATTCTTCCAATGTGAAATTACCCGGTTTGATTCCACGTGGAGGATTTACACGTACATTCTTGAGGGAAGATGGTGACATAGTGGTAAAATCATTGACGTATGAATCCGGAGGCCCAGGAACACGGTCCAGATCCCCGCCCCTCCCTCGCCCCCCCCACCTCCCCCCGCACCCCCCCCCCCCCCCACCTCCCCCCCACCCCCCGCCCACACACACACACACACACACAGGCTAGAACTGAAATTGAAGTGACAATTAGTCTCAATAATGAAGTATTGTTTTCTGATTGTCGTGAATACCCACCTGGTCCCGTACAGAAGGAAATCTGCCATTCTTATCGAGTCTGGCCAATATGAGAGTCCAGATCCACAGCAATGTTATTGACTGTTAACTGTGCTATGAAATGGCCCAGCAAAATACGCAGTTCAAGGGGAAATAGGGATGGCCAACAAATGCTGGCATTGACAACCAAATATATATTGCTTTCGTAATATTTTATGAAATTATTAACTTTCATTTTGCTTCATTTCATGTCAAACAGGGTGACATGCCCTGGTGTATCATTATTTAAAACCTCAGCCCTTAAATAATTTAAACAGGTAAAGTTCAGTCAGAGAATACTGATCCACTGTGACCCAAAAACAAGATACCGCAGTTGCTGCAAATCCCACCTCAAAACATAAGATGTTGGAAACAGTCAGCAGGACAAACAGCGTCTATGGAGAGTGAGACAGAGTGAATGTTTCAAGTCGCTGACCTTTTATCCAAACCTGAAGAATTAGAGATTTAATGATTTACAAACAAATGCAAAGTCAAGGAAAATAGAGACGGATAGGAGGAAAGGACAAACGGCCTCGTGATAGGATGTAACGTTGGAGTGATTGAATGACAATGGGGATGATTAATGTTTCCACTGACACAATATCCCAGATCTGGATCCAAATCTCAGGCGAAATGAGAAGGGAACTCCTCGCTGAAACAAGCACGAACTCCTGGATGCAGTTTTCACTCATATACTATTAACTGTGATATCAACAAAGCGGGATGGAGAAAGGCTCATTTTCAGCGGGGACATCACCAGAGGAATGGACAGCTGGAGTTCACCCAAGAAAACGGCAAAGTTTAAAAGCAGCCGCGGCCAACGTGGGGCTGGAACCCACGACCTTGAGATTAAGAGTCTCATGCCCTACCGACTGAGCTAGCCGGGCACCAGCAACCGCAACCATTCCAAATTCCAAAATGCGTGGAGACAAATATGTGTTTTTTTTCCATCTGGTGTCTCAGATTGTTCTGATTCCAAAGTTTGCAATGAATCGACCGACAGAATCGCTCGGGTTACAATGCATTCTTCTCAATCATCAATAACATCATTGTCATTTTCCATGTCCCAGCTTCATGTCCATACCAACATAGAGCGAGAGGGAGTGGGGCAGACATGTACAGCCCATGAGTAGTACTACAACATCCCAACAATCCCATTTGGCCCATCGAGTGTGCATCGACCACAGCCCCGCACAGACACTATCTCCATAACCCCATGCATTTATTCGAGCTAGGCACTCAGAGGCAATTTGGCGTGGCCAATCCACCTAACCCGCAAATCTTTTCACAGTGGGAGGATTCTGGACCACCCAGAGATAACTCACGCAGACATGGGGAGAACGTGCGAATTCCTCACAGACAGTGATCCGAGCGGGGAATCGAATGCGGCTCTCTGGTTCCCTGAAGCAGCAGTGCTAACCACTCTGCAACCGTGACACCCAAATACACAGCAGTTACCTGATGAAGACGCTGCGGTCCGAAAACCTGTGACAGCAGAAAGGCCTGCTGGACTTTAACCTGGCATTGTGAGACTTCTTACTCTGCCCACCCCATCCAACAATGACGCCTCCACATCATGACTGTACACACAGCAGCTGTTTGAATCCAAAATCATGGGATCCTTTGAATTGGCGAATTGGGATAAAGTGAATGTCCATATGTTTAAAAAGTCTTGATTTACTTGTGAGTGTGTTATGTTGATCGAATCCCTGCAGCGTGTACTCAGTTTCTCAAACCAAACCCCATATAAACCAATTCTGCCGTGTGCACGGTTATAGGGACACACACAGGTACTGGGGCATACACAGTTACATGGGCACTCTCAGGTACATGGGCACACTCAGGTACATGGGTATACAGACGCAGATACGGGGGCGCGCACACAGGTACAGGAACAGCTCATACAGAAACAGGGGCACACATACAGATACAGGGACACACATACAGATACAGAGACATAGACGCACAGATACAGGGGCACACACACACAGACACACACACACACATAAACACACAGAAGCGCGCGCACACATGTACACGCACACACACACACACACGCACACACACACACGGAGAGACACAAAGATACCAGGGCAAACACACAGATACAGTGACATACCTCCAGATACAGGAACGCACACTCATGCAAATGCCTGAGTTCTCACAGATACAGGATGACGCACAGATTTAGGGGCACTCAGAGATAGAGGAGCACACACATATACAGGAGCACACAAACAGAGATACTGGGACATACAGAGATCCATGGGCACACACAGACTCTGCGGCACACACTCAGATAGTGGGGCATACGCAGCTACAGGTGCACACACAGTGAGATAGTAGGGCATACAGAGATTCAGGGGCACGCACAGAGTCAGCAGCACACACAAACACACACACACACACACACAGATAGTGGGGCATATACAGATCCGGGGCACACACACACAGATACAGGTGCGCACACAGAGAGATCGTAGGGCATACACAGATGCAGGGGCATATACAGATTCGGGGGAAGACACAGCGACACAGGGACACACACACACAACAATACAGGGGCATCTTCGGAGACACAGGAGCACAGTGATGTGACCACAGCTGCTGCCAAACCTACTGAGAACTTACGACTTCTGCTGTTTTTATTATCAATCCTGGTTTTATTATAACATAAAACACAACAAGTCGGCAAAGATCAGTGGAATGAGGTGCACCCCCTGGTAACAGCAGGACATGTTTCTCGACTCATTGATCGACAGTTCCGCCGCGCAATAGCAAAAAACCGCAATGGCCTCCTCAGAAACCAAACACAGGACATGGCTGATAGAGTGCACTTCGTCGTCCAGTACTTCCCCAGAGCGCAGAAATTACGACATTTTCTTCGGAGCCTTCAACATGTCATCGATGAAGATAAATATCTCGCCAAGGCCATTCTCACACCGCCACTACTTGCCTTCAAACAACCGCGCAACTTCAAACAGACCAATGTTTGTCGCAAAATACACAGCCTTCAGGAGAACAGCGCCACAACACCACACAACTCTGCCACTCCAACCTCTGCAAGATGTGCCGAATCTCGATATGGATGCCATCATCGCACCCTGAGAACACCATCCACCAGGTACACTGTACTGGACGTTGAACTGGCTGCCAAATTGTCCTCCCGATTCCTGCTTTATGAGGAACTTAAATAAAAGATGCTTCGACAAATCAATCCTCAACAATGGCAAAGAAGAGCAAAGGTCCGCCTAAATTTAAATTCTGTTCGCTGGATTCAGAGTGGCCACCATTAGACCAGAGGACCTACAACATAGCAGCCGGCTGCAAATGGTCACTCAAAGCATTTGACCCACTTGCAGTTGCTGCCACATTGAATGAAAAAGGTCACGTGCATTTCATTTTTAATTTTCAGAAAGTGGAAAACTAAACACTGAGGAAATTTCAGCAAATTCCAGCGCAATCACATTGCAGACGATGCAGCGAATGACTCTCCTGGCGTCATTGCATCAGCTCCAGAGAACGATTGCTCAAGAACACAAAGGGCTGAGAAGCAGAGTCACCACAGTGGGCAGGGGGTCCACCTACATGTGTCACTCATTCACTCATCCGTCCCAATTTAAACCAGAATTCGGAGGCGAGAGGCCAGAATGCGAACCATTACACCATGGAATCGACAGCAGTCTTTTCTCCAAAACATACGGACGCACCGACTCTCTTTCTCTCTCTCACGCACTCACACACACACACATTTTGCTCAATAATTGCCAGACTCCAATCGAATTGTTATTGTGCGACACCAACTACTTCTATCTTTCAACAGAGGAGTTAAAGAGTCGCGAAAAGATGAAAAGCACTGAAGTTGCAGGCATCTGGCGCCAGAGGTTCAGCAATGTGCATTGTAACAGCAGCTGAACTGGCTGACAAATTGTCTTCTCGATTCAGACTTGTTGAGTAAATTAAACTCCCTTCAGCATATCCATCATCTGTAAATTAAATCAAAGTTCCGCCGAGATTTGAACTCGGATCGCTGGATTCAGAGTCCAGAGCGCTTACCATTACACCACGGAACCCAGCACACGGCGCTATCCTGAAAATGGTCGCTCAGTACCTGTGTCAATTTGAACAGCAGGGAGAAATATCAGTCCCATTGCACAATTCCGTCAATTGCCCACTGCAATTCATATTTACTGCAGACGGGAATGGGTTAATGACCCTTGTCACACTTAAGCAGTAAGACCCGAACTCTGTGATTTTGTTTAGAACACTGCAGAGTCCATGTTTTTGTCAGAGTTCGGTGTTTTTCATGTCTGTGCCAGATAATAGGAACAGCTATTCCTCTGTCTCCATTTGTTATCAAGAAATGCGATTAACCCAGCTCGAAATAAGCTAAACAGTCTCCATTTTTATGTACCTTTGTTTAACACGATGGAGTTGGCATGTATGCCTTCTGTCTTTGAATCACCATAGATTCATATATATATTCATCATACGTTATTCATCTTATCCTGATATAAAGTATTATTCAAACCTGTATGTAGATTAGTTAACTTGTTTGTGCAAAACCTGTGATGTTGTTTCATAGATATAAATGACGAACAATCGTAGCCTTGGAGATCGGACAAACTGCGCAGAGGAAGATACTGCTAAAACAACAAGAATCTCACCATGAATAATGACAGCCATCTCAGAAAATTGCAATGTAATGAGGGCGGGAACAGGGACATATATAAACTCTGTTCTTACTTGTGTTCGAGGAGAAGGCTGGGGGTCCACTGTTAGGAACCTCACTTCTCCCACAATTGTGAAAATAAACTCTGCATTTTGAACCACTAATAGTGTCAGAGGTTTTTTGACCGACAACATTTACATTGCCCTTGCTGATTCCTCCTGCAAAAATGAGTAAGCTACCTTCAAGTGCATTATATTTCACTGTAGCTCACCACGTTTAAAGAACAATGTTAGCATCGAACTTTTATAAACCTGTTGGGTTAAAAATGCTGAACAACATCTGCTTTCGTCACACTGGAAGCCAGTTTGAAAATATGAACAATTTAATGTCTTAACAGACAGGAAGGAGTGTATGAATGTCGATAACTGGCACTGTGCACATTCCTGTTATTAGTATTTGGGAGAATCAGGAAGATGAGATCCTCGTGATCCAGTGGTAAGGGTTCAGCCCTTTCAGGGACGCAGACTGCTTTCCATACATTTAAATGGAATTAAATGTTTTGGCAAACAACCCCGAATACTTTCTGCTCGAAAGCAGCTCTGCCAGAAACAGTGGAGTGAGATTAGTATTTTTGCTTCCGAGTTGGAAATGTCATATGGGCAACAGGTCAGGTCGAGAACAAATACTGATAGTGAAAGACAGTGATAGCCTGCAAAGCGCTGACGATGGAGATGTTGATAGAAGGTAAAATCTGGGTGGTAATGGGTCAGATTTAACCGTTTGCATTGACACAAATATCATTCATTTCTGGATAAAAATATCGTGCTGAATGACAAGAAACGTCTCACTGAATTTAGCAGTAATCTATTTGACTTAGACTGATTCCAAGCAATCTTCATTCAGAAAGCAGTAACTGTGAGATTAACAAAGTGGGATAGAGAAAGACTCAGTTTGATTGGTGACGCTGCCGGAGGAATGGAGAGCTGGAGTTCACCCCGGAAAGCAGCAAAGTTTAAAAATAATGAGCACCAGCCAATGTTGCCCTTGTCCATCATTCCTTGTGCCAGTTAATCCATCCTGTTATGCTCTCTATCACAGACCTTCCCTTTTAATCTCTTTACTGAGTGATTCCCGTCATAGATGTCGCAAAAAACTCAACAGCTCAATTAATGTTTCGTGACAAACGAGAATAATTCTGAAATCTGAATCATTTTGAAATAAAACTATTTGAAAATGTTTCTACTCGGTCCTGAAGCGGAAACTTTCGCGTGTGAGGCGAACATGACAACAACGACACTACAGGAACATAGAAATGCATGCTTTTGAAGCAGTTCCAGTTTACTGGTGGAGCAACTGAACTCGTCCGACAAGCCCAAGTGTTGTTCATTTTACATTCTGTCTGCTGGTTCCTCGAAGCAAAATGAATGATGATGTATGCTACTAAATTCAATTTTAGTGATCACATGTTTGCTCAATTTTGTTCGTAGCGTTTAAAGGAACTGTAACGAAAATCTGACATTGGGAGAATTTGATCCACTCCTCCACAAATGTCGCTATCCTAACTTTAGTGCCTTAAACTTCCCATCACTGACACCATCAGACGTGATTGCTGACAGAGCTGGTATTGGCAGTGAACCAAATCAATGGAGTGGGATTGGATCACATGTCCCATTGAGTCTCCTCCGCCATTTAAAATCAGGGCAGAGCCCCGGCTCAACCATCGCCTCATTTCAGCAATCAATTCAATGAAACTTTGCTCCATCCAAATAGCGAGAGAATAGAAGGAACAAAAACAAAAGAGAGGAAATAATAGTAAGACTGAGGGAAGGACTGAGGAAGATCTACAGAGAAAAATAAAAAATAGAGCCAGAGTGGGATCGATACTGAACGGAACAGATAGACTTCTCTGTTCCATATGATTTCTAGAAAAACGCCTTGAAGGCATTGGAAAGAGCAAATGCTGTGGCCCTGGAAAATATTCTGGCAATGGTGCTGAAAAATTGCGCTTCAGAATTGCCGCAACCTTAGCGAAGCTGTTCCTAAACTACAACACTGGCATCAAACCACAAATGCTACATTTGCCCATGATTGCCCTGTTTACAAAAATCAGGTCAAATCCAACGCCACCAATTACCACCAGTCTACACTTGATCATCAGTAATGTGATGGAAGAGGCAATAAACAATGTTATGAAAAGGCACTCCAATGCAAACTGGAGGAACATTGCCCCATCTCCCGATTCGGCAATTACTGCGTTCGGGTCTTAACATTGAGTTCAACAACTTCGGAGCATCTCCTCTCCTCCATCTTCATCCAATTTCCATTTATTTTGCTTTATTTCATTTTAACTTATTCATTTATTTATTATTTTATATCTTTTATATATTGTTTTAATTTCCACTTTCTCATTGTTTATTTAAAATTTCACTTTCCATCGCGTTGCCCCCTCTCCCTCCACCCCACTCGGGCCGTCTCTTACATTTCCTTTGTCCTGCTATTTCCACATTCTGATCTCTTAACGGGCAGCCAGCAGCATCCTTCTTAACCATGACGACCACCATTTAATTTGCCTTTGTTCTTGTATTTATATGTGACAGCTTTGTTACCCACCCCACACCCATGTCCCTCTCCGTTACAGTATAAATCTCGTCCAAATTTCTTTGTCTTCAGCTCTGACGAAGGGTCATCCAGACTATGAACTTTAGCTCCATTCACTCTTCACAGAGGCTTTTAGACCTGTTGAGATTTTCCAGCATTTTCTGTTCTTGTTTCAGATTCCAGCATCCACAGTAAACGTGTTTATATCAAGAGGCACTTGTCAGACAGACTTGTCCCTGGAATACAAAAAAAGCCTGTCGTAGAAACAAAGCGTCAAGTTAGCAAGGATAGGATAAATTAAAACCATTGCAGGTGCTTTTGCTGGTGGTCAAAGGTTAGGATTCGGCGCTTTCCCCGCCGCAGCCCGGGTTCGATTCCCGGTCAGGAAGTTAAGATTTATTGTGATTTTGCAGCATATGATTTCAGTGGAGTTGGAATTACTTGGATCGAAAACAGGAGTGATATTGGTGCCAGTTTCAACAGCAGAGAGAAAATTGCGTCCCACTCCACAGGACCGTCAATAACCCACAGCAATTTATATTTACATTGCCGCTTTTGGTTCCTCCAGTCAAAATGAACAGTGCTATATTCTCATAGAATCCCGACACTACAGAAGGAGGCCGTTCGGCCCATCGAGTCCGCCCTACACAATCCGGCCCGCGGCATATTCTCTGCTAATCCCGTTGACATTCGTGTCAATTTACCATGGCCAATCAACCTAACCCATACATCTTTGAAAAGGAAACCGGATCACCAGGAGGAAACCCACGCAGACAGGGGGAGAACGTGAAAACTCTGCATATACAGTAACCCGAGAAATTGAACCTCAGTCACTGGCGCTGTGAGGCATCAGTTCTAACAACTGTCCCACCGCGTCGGTGTTCTACTGCATTCAATTTTACTGCAGCCCACTGCATTCAAAGGGCAGTGTTAGTATCAACCTGTGATTAAATTATGTTGTGGTAATTCTGCTGAACAACATGAATTTATCACCGTTAATGGACCGTGGGTTCCAGCCCCACGTTGAGCGCGATTGTTTTTAAACTTTGCTGCATTTCTGGTTGAACTCCAGCTCGCCATTCCACCAGCAGTCTCACCACTCAAACTGAGTCCTTCTCCATCCCGCGCTGCTAATCTCACCGTTACTGGTTTCTGAGTGAAAACTGCCTCCATTTCACTGGAGGTCAGAAAGTTTGCTGTTTAATTCGATTAAAGGTTTTCTTGTCACTGAGCCCGAGATTTGGACCCAGATCTGCAAGATCTTTGTGTCAGTGGAAACAGTTAAATCCACTCCATTGTCAGCCAAATTCTACCCCGCATCACCATCTCTATCGTCAGCGCTTTCCAGTCCATCGCTTTTTTAAAAATTCTTGACATGTGACATTTCCAATTCAGACACAAAGGAAGAAACCTCCCTGGTACTAATTGCGATAGAACTGGTGCTGACCCGGAAGTAACGCGGGATTGTTGTTCAGGGTATAGCAATAAATTGACATCCCCTGACGGGGAATCGAACCCGGGCCCCGGCGGTGAGAGCGCCGAATCCTAACCACTAGACCATCAGGGAAGTTGATACAAATTCTTTAAGACACTAATTTATACATGGACCACCTGCCTTTTATGTTATTTTGGTCATTTTATTCACCAGAGCATGTTTCTCCTTCAAAGCTTAATGTTCAGATCGAACACAAGTGACTGCTTCAGCCAATGAAACCAGCGAATTCTGTTAGTTGGAACATGAAATCGACAGTGAGGTGAAATAGTCCCGCAAGCTGCCATGTGACACTTTCAATTTCCAAAACCCACCAACTCCATCACTGTGGCTCCTGTGAAACTTACAAGGTAACACACGGTAGGCATTCTTCACGGAGAGCAAGTGATACAGGTCATTTACGAAACACTATCATGTCGCTTCTCTTCCTGTTTCAGTTCTCCAGCTTCCTCTGACCGTCCAGCTCCCAGGGTCAATTAGCTGCTTAATGCAGACAGAGACAAGTAGTGAGCCCGAGCTATACCTGGAAAGCAGGGGCAGGGAATGTAAGACACACGGTACTGAGAGGAGATGGAGTTTAGAGATGACAGTATAAAGAGATCCAGATATCTCATCTTCCTGATCCTCCCAGTAACTGATTACAGGAATGTGCACACTGCTAATTACCCACTGTCACACTCTCCTTCCAGCCTTCAACACGGAGTTAAGTTTTGAAGTTTTTGAAGTATTGCTACAGTTGTTCAGGGTTTAGCAATGCTGCCTGATAGTCAGGGACCACGGTTCATTTCCGGCCTCAGGTGACTCTCTGTGTGGAGTTTGCACGTTCGCCCTGTGTCTGCGCGGCTTTCCTTTCAGTTGTTCCACTTTCCACCCACAGTCCAAAGATGTGTGGATTCGGTGATTGGCCATGATAAATTGCCCCTCAGTGTCAGAGGGGTTAGCAGGTTAAATACGTGGTGTTGCAGGGATTTGACGTCAGTGGGATTGTTGTCGGTGCAGGCTCGGTGTACCGAATGGCCTCCTTCTGTGCTGCAGGGAATCTATCATTCTATGAATTTGATAGCGCGTATGCTGAGACATTATTTTCCCTGGCTGTGGAATCTCAGACTTTCGCAGTAACTTCATTGCAGTGTTAATGTAAGGCGATTTGTGAAACTAATAATGAATAATAAATGAATAAACTTAAATAATGTTTTGATTCTAATTGTTAAGTTTAATGGGATAATGGAAGCAAATTTAAATTACGTGTAATTTGTTTGAAATCAATATGCATTAAAGAATGTTGATAACACCGGATAACATTCCAACCGGTAACACTTGATGGATATTTAGATGTACGAGACACGTTATTTACACAGACGGTGGTGGGTGCCTGGAACTCATCGGGAGAGATAGTGGAAGCAGATACGATGGTGAGTTTGAAGGGGCGTCTGGACAAATACATGAATAGGATGGGAATAGGGGGATGTGGTCCCCGGAAGGGTAAGGGGTTTTAGTTCAGTCGGGCAGCATGGTCGATGCAGGCTTGGAGGGCCGAAGGGCCTGTTCCTGAGCTGTAATTTTCTTTGGTCTTTTGTTCTTATATATTTAATGACACCTCCGGGCCCATTGCCAACCCGCAACTGTTTGCCTATGAATGCTGATGAGGTCAAAACAGTGAAAACTACGTCTCTGGGTGGTCTTGAACTGATGTGGAGATGCCGGCGTTGGACTGGGGTGAACACAGCAAGAGTTTTAACAACACCAGGTTAAAGTCCAACAGGTTTATTTGGTAGCAAATACCATTAGCTTGAGAGCACATTTCCACTCCATCTGACGAAGGAGCAGCGCTCCGAAAGCTAATGGTATTAGCTACCAAATAAAGCTGTTGGACTTTAACCTGGTGTTGTTAAAACTCTTGCTGTGGTCTTAAACTACCAACATTTCAGTTAACAGCTGAACGCGCTGACTAATTGCGCCACAGAGACTGACAAAACAGCTGCTAAAGATATTCTAAACCAGGGTGTCAATGACCCAAATTCTATTTCTGCAAAACCTGTTCCAGAACTACAGCATGACCGCAGCGTTTACAATTCTATATAAGTCTCTTTGGTTATGTTGATCCCGCAGAATCCCGCAGGATATAATACTTTCCACTCAATCACAAATAACATAATTCACAGCTGCACCGCCTTCCCAACATTGTGACCCATTTCCCTCAGGATTTCTTCCAGTATTTAATATTTTCCTGGTTTTCTCATCATTTTGAAATGAGATTCTCTTCACTGTACAACACAAATGGAATTGCAAATCTGACAGACAAACAATGGAAAACAATTCACTGGGTAACAGAAATCCCACAGTGCTCATTTCCAGATTCACAACACTCAGCTTTTCAGTCAAATTAACGAATTTATGACTGAAAAGTTTTGGAAAGTTGGTAAAAATATTGTTTGTGACTTACTCGGGTATTGTGTAAATGCTGTTTGAATATTCAGTGAGCGCACTATAATCGATCAACTTTTTGATGAGCGTTTGGTCGGTGCATTGTTATGTTTCACACCGTTTGGAGTATCCTGTGTCCCAGGGATGGGCAGGAAGCCGCTGATTGAAGCTGCAGTTGCCGCTTTCTGCTGGCAGCGGATGGGTGATTGGAGAGTGCGTGGTAAGATCCTGCTGCTTGTCCCTGTCCCACTCACTGTGGAACTGGGGTAGAGAGAATCATTGATCGTTTTGTTTCCCCGTCTATGTTGCATTATAGGAAGGATGTGGAGGCATTGGAAAGGGTGCAGAGGAGATTTACTAGGATGTTGCCTGGTATGGTGGGAAGGTTTTATGAGGAAAGGCTGAGAGACTTGAGGTTGTTTTCGTTAGAGAGAAAAAGGTTAAGAGGTGACTTAATAGAGGCATACAAGATGATCAGAGGATGAGATAGGGTGGATAGTGAGAGCCTTTTTCCTCAGATGGTGATAGCTAGCACGAGGGGACATAGCTTTAAATTGAGGGGTGATAGATATAGGACAGATGTCAGAGGTAGATTCTTCACTCAGAGAGTAGTAAGGGCGTGGAATGCCCTGCCTGCAGCAGGAGTGGACTTGCCAACATTAAGGGCATTTAAATGGTCATTGGATAAACATGTGGATGATATTGGAATAGTGTAGGTTAGATGGGCTTTAGATTGGTTTCACTGGTCGGCGCAACATCGAGGGCCGAAGGGCCTGTACTGCGCTGTAATGTTCTATGTTCTATGAATCAGGGCAGCACTTACTCAGTTAATGGTAGGGCGTTGAGGAGAGTTACAGAACAAAGAGATCTAGAGGTACATGTTCATAGCTCCTTGAAAATGAGGTCACAAGATGGACAGTGGTGAAGAAGGCATTCGGCATGCTTGGTTTCGTCGGTCAGAACATTGAATACAGGAAGTGGGACGTCTTGTTGAAGTTGTACAAGACATTGGGAAGGTCACATTTGGAATACTGTGTACAGTTCTGGTCATCCTATTATAGAAAAGATATTATTAAACTAGAAATAGTGCAGAAAAGATTTACAGGGATGCTACCCGGACTTGATGGTTTGAGTTATAAGGAACGGCTGGATAGACTGGAACTTTTTTCTCTGGAGCATAGAAGGCTGAGGGGTGATCTTATAGAAGTCTATAAAATAATGAGGGGCATAGCTCAGCTGGATAGTCAATATCTTTTCCCAAAGGTAGGGAAGTCTAAAACTGGAGGGCATAGGTTTAAGGTGAGAGGGGAGTGGTACAAAAGTGTCCAGAGGGGCAATTTTTTCACACAGAGGATAATGAGTGTCTGGAATAAGCTGCCAGAGGTAGTAGCAGAGGCGGGTACAATTCTGTCTTTTAAAAAGCACTTAGATTGGAACATGGATGCGATGGGTATAGAGGGATGTGGGCCAAATGCAGGCAATTGGGACGAGCTTAGGGGTTTTAAAAAAAAGGGTGGCATTTACAAGTTGGGCCGAAGGGCCTGTTTCCATGCTGTAAATCTCCATGAAATTGTGGTCAGTGCAGATTCGATGGGCCGAATGGCCTCCTTCTGCACTGTAGGATTCTATGATTCTATTGATCATAAGTCTGACGTGTCCAGGTCATGAATGTGCACAATATTAATTCAGTGTGCCCTTAAATGTCAGCCATCTCCTGGAGAAAACATCCCTTTAATTGTGAACATTAGCAAAGAGACCATGCTTCATCCAGACAAAGAAATGAGTCAAGCTGAGGGAGCAAAGGATGTCAATGTCTTTAAAAAAGAGAGACAGACAGACCTGGGCCAACCTTTCCAGAGTCTGCAGCCTCCCTGGATTCACTTCCTTTCCCTTCAGTTGCTGCAAGTCCCCTATTTCCCCCAGAATGAGAAAAGAAATGGAAAGGGAGAGAAAAGAAAGTCTTTTACTCACAGATGTTGGCCTCTTTTTAGGTCAAACCAAATAAACAAAGCCAAATTAAGTCAGGACAAATTAAAAGGGGCAGCTCCCCAAAAGGAGGGGGAACAGCCCGAACAGAAATTAAAGTTCAAAGGAAACTTAAAGACATCAAATTAAAATGTGATTATCAGGGTCGATAACGCACCCCAACCCCTGTGGTGCCCAACGGGCGCGGAAAGCGTCAACCGCGCCCGTGGACACCGCATGCTCCCTCTCCAGGGACACCTGGCCACGAACGGAGCCGCGGTAGAGGGGAAGACAGTCAGGATGGACGGCCCCCTCGATCGCCCGCAGCCTGGATTGGTAAATGGCGCGTTTCGCCAGGCCCAGGAGCAGGTTCACGAGGAGGTCGCCATCCCGACCCTCCCCTCTCCGCACCGGGTGGCCGTAGATCAGGAGCGTGGGACTGAAGTGCAGACAAAACATCAACAAAAGGTTCTTTAGGAAAACATAAAGGGAGTGCAGCCTAAGACACACAACATAGACATGGTCCACGCACTCCACAAGGCCGCAGAAGGGGCAGTCTTCAGAGCCCGTGAACCAGTGAATCCTACGGTTGTGGGGGGGGGGTGTGTGGGGGGGGGGGTGTGTGGGGGGGGCGTGGGGGGGTGGGGAGGGGTTTGGGGTGGGTGGAGGGGGTGGGGGCGTGGGGAGGGGTGGGGGGGTTGGGGGGGTGCGGGGGGTGGGGTGGGGGGGGGGGGGTGAGGGTGGGGTGGGGGTTGGGGAGCAGCATCGCGAGGCGACCGTGTTCCAGACAGTGAATCCGCACGAGGGACGACTCGGTGGGAGGCACGAGGGAGACCCCGCCTCGCTCTGGGCAGACTCCAAAAGTGCCCCCGTGCCCACCACCGAGCCGCTGACCTCCTCAGGGCGGTCGCCCCTCGACTCCGAGTCCCCCGCCGCAGGACGTACGGCGGGTGGCACGGAGCCGCCAACTCGCCCCAACCCCTCCCCGATCCCACCCCCAGGATCGGCGGAGGAGGGGTTCCCCCCGGGCTCAGCTTCCCCGGTTTGCAGGCCCGCGTGCAGCGGCGACTCAGTCCCCCGCTCCGCCCCAGACGCTTGGACACCCCCCAGGTCCGGTACAACCTCCGGATTAAGGTCAGGGATGTCCAGCGTCCAAGGCCGGGACGGAGAGGACGAGTGGACCATTTCCTCGCCGCCGCCGCACAGGGACACGAACATTGGGGTGTCGCCCCAGTCCCCCGGCATACTGAAAAAGAACTCCGGGTTGTAATCGGCTGAGTGGAACGAATACTAAACCCTCCCTCCAGGACCTCCTCCCGGGTCAGGCAGACAAATGGAGAAATGGACAAAAAGGAGTAGACATGGCGGAGGGAGGGGTCCCAAAGGTCAAGCAGGATCGGCACCACCCCGGACCTAACCTCCCCCAGTGGATGGATGTGGGGGAGGAGGAGCTCACCGGGTAGAAAGGGCGGGACGTTCGAGATGATGATCTTATGGGCGGTGGCCTCCAAAGGGTTCACCGCCAGGAACGTCCCGCCCACCGTGAGCCCCCTCTCCAGGGCGAGGTGGACCGCCCGCTCGGCCTTCAAAAAGAATACGGCCCGGCCGTACATCTTAGAGGCCGCGACAATGGCTGAGGGGCCGACAACCCCAGCCATTGCCTTAACACAGGCCTCGATGGACATGTCGGGGTGGGCGTCGCACTTAACCCCGAGCTGCCGCGTGAGCAACGAAAAAGGTGGCAGGGCCTTGGGAGCGGCGGGGGCTCTGGTAGCCGCCACGCCCGCATAGGTGGGCCGAGAAGGCTCTGCCACCGGCGACGCTGGCGATGCCTCCATAGTAATCAAGGGAGTGCTACGCCCACCCCGAGACTGCCCAGATGCACGGCAGGGTGTATAAGAGGAGGGAAAAATAAGGGAGGGTAGGGTAGGTGGATGGGGGTCTAGGTGCTCTCTCCCCGGATCGAGAGAGGAGAGAGGAGGTCGGAGGAGCAGGAGGGAGGACGAGGGACAAGGCACGGAGGGGGGCCGGTGCCCCAGTCAGGGGGAAAGAGGGGAGGGGGTGTCGGTGTTGGGGGCAGCAGCAGTGGGTGGGGGACTTTACTCCTCCAGCCCTTTCGGGCGCAAACAGTTCAAGTCCGGGGTGTCTTCACCACCCCCCCCGCCCCCCACTGCAGATGGAAGAAACAGTCTGAATTTACTTCACCCCCCCTCCCTTTCAGGTACCGACCTTCTGATGATGAGGGCACCAGCCCAACCACTCAGTCCCTAGATGTTGAAACGTGCCGTCCTCCCTCCCATAGATGGAAAGAAAAAAGAAAGTCACTCCGTGTCCTCTCTCCCTCCAGAGAGAGAGCACCGTCCAGTGGACGGACGGACGGAAGGCAGGTAGGCCAGACGGCAGGCAGGCAGGCCAGACAACAGGCAGGCAGGCAGGCCAGACGGCAGGCAGGCAGGCCAGACAACAGGCAGGCAGGCAGGCAGGCCGGACAGCAGGCAGGCAGGCAACAGCTCACCTTCCTCCCCCTTCCCACTTTCAGATGCTGGAATTAACAAATTAACATTTCTGCCCGGTTTCGAGCCGGGGACCTTTCGGGTGTCAGGCAAATGTGACAACCACTTCACTACAGAAACAACCTCTCTGATGTTGGAGAGGGGAGGAAGTTTCAGTCTGTCTGAAGCTCAATCTTCATTCACACAAAGCCCGCGCTCTGATCAGCTGGAGGACCAGAGTCCTTCCGGTCCTCCAACTCTTCCTATTAATCAACACCTCAGAAGGTCAGGGGGTGGGATCTGCCCTGCAATTCTCAGCTTCCCCCTCCCTTGGACATGCGCAGTCCCCGGCCGGGGGGAGGGGGAGATCACCGAGCGGCTTCTCGCTCTGGCCGGAGCCGCCAGCCGGTTGCCTGGAAACCTTGGCTCGATGTGGTGCAGGGGGAGGGGAACAATGGGTGGGGGCGGGGCTCCCAGGTCCGCGCGCCCGGGCCTGCGCACTGGAACCCGGAGACGTCACCGCGGAGCACAGTGATTCCTATTGGCTGATTCAGGCAGGACTCCATTGTGACATCACAAAGGGGAAGTTGGCCAATGATGATGTAATTTAAACAATGCCTGAGATCACTTCACTTCTTGGTCAGACCCCCTTTTCAGTCCAGTGCTACTTGGAGTTTACCGTCAATTCAACAACTATTGGGTTACAAGTCCCTCACAGTTCTGATCTCAAATTTATGATAAAATAATTTAAATAATGCATGAGAACGCTTCTTAACTAACTACCGACCACTATTTGTTGATTGGTCAGACCCCCTTTTTTACAGATTCGGGAATCTCAGCCACTGAACACCAGCCGGTCCTGGAATAAGTTTAATTCTAACTCATTCTGAGTAAATATTCTCACCAGGTCCTCTTTCGGAGCCCTGCTTAGCAGCTTTAATGGTCCGTGATTGCAGAAACTGAGCAGTCACAAGAATGTGGTCAAGATAGTCCAGTCCCATAATGCCTCACATTCAATCTGCAGTCCTTCAATTATAACAGAATATGTGGCTGTATGTAGCTGCCTCGGCCATTGTCAACCCCAACACTGCCTTCCTGAACTGCTACAATGCCTGAGGTGTAAGTACACCCACAGTGCTGTTAGGGAGGGATTTCCAGCTACACATTCCACACTTCCTCTAGACTGTGGGTGGATACGAGATTGATACATTTCATTCAACTGCACCCAAGCTGAGTTATTCAAATCCCTTTATTGTACGGGACAATATATTCATGATTTCTTTAAAACAGAAATTAAACATTCCCATTTGATTTCAGGTATTAACATATTCTGTTAGTTTGTTCTTTATTGTCAATGTCAGGCTGGGGGTTGTTCCTCTTGGAGAAAAGGAGGTTGAGGGGAGATTTGATAGAGGTGGAGAAGATTCTGACAGGTTTAGATAAGGTGGACAAAGAAAAGCTGTTCCCATTAGCTGACGGACAAGGACGAGGGGGACACAGATTTATGGTTTTGGGTCAGAGATGCAGGAGGGATGTGAGGAAGAATATTTTGATGCAGCGAATGGTAATGACCTGGAACTCGCTGCCTACGAGGGTGGAGGAAGTGGAGACAATAAACAATTACAAAGGAAATTGGATGGGCATTGGGAGGTTTCAAACAGAAATAGTGACTCTGAACTTCCTAACACCCTGTCACTCTGTGATCCGTGTGAAATCTGAAACCAGGTATTCGCAACAAGACTCAAAGAGCATCAGCCCACTGGAGACAAAGTCATGAGACCGGCCAGTCCAGCACAAAGAAACCCTCTGACCCTCCCCATTGACCAACTGTGAGAATGAACAAAATGCAGTCCTGGATGTAATTGAGAGCAGAAACAATAACAGCAGAATCCAACCCCTGGAATCACTCGTGAACTTTTTGGTGTCTCAACAGATGGGATGAAAGACTGAATATCTTCTCACACACAGAGCAGGAGAACGGTCTCTCCCCAGTGTGAACTCGCTGGTGTCTCAGCAGCCGGGATGAAACTTTGAATCCCTTCCCACACTGAGAGCAGGTGAACGGCCTCTCCCCAGTGTGAACTCGCTGGTGTATCTGCAGGTCAGATAATTGACTGAACCCCTTCCCACACTGAGAACAGGTGAACGGCCTCTCCCCAGTGTGAACTCGCTGGTGTCTAAGCAGGGTGGATAAATTAGTGAATCCCTTCCCACACTGAGAGCAGGTGAACGGTCTCTCCCCACTGTGAACTCGCTGGTGTCTCTGCAGGTTGGATAACTGACTGAATCCCTTCTCACACTGAGAGCAGGTGAATGGCTTCTCCCCAGTGTGGCTGCGCCGATGAACTTCCAGCTCTGAAGGGGCTCCGTATCCCTTCCCACAGTCCGCACATTTCCATGGTTTCTCCATGGTGCAGGTGTCCTTGCCTCTCTCTTGGGTGGACAATCAGTTGAAGCCTCGTCCACACACAGAACACGTGTCCAGTCTCTCCCCGCTGTGAATGGTGTGATATTTATTCAGTCTGTGTAACTGGTTAAAGCTCTTGAGTCTGTGAACTGGAACACTCTCACTCGAGTGTGACAGTGTGTTGGTGCTTTTCCAGTCACACTAATGATTGAAATCTTTTCAAACTGACAGCCCAGACAACAATTTCTCCTTCAAGATACAAAGGCCGATGATATTCAGGTCCCAAGGAATATGACTCTGTCAGATCTAGATGTGACGTTTGAGATTTCGGCCTGTGATTCCTCTTTCAATGTCCTGTAAAACAAGTTTACAGAAGTCATCAGTGTCAGTACAGGATAGAAATTCAGAACACACAATTCTAGTTTCTGTGGAACATTCTTTCCTCTCTCCAGACTCGGAACATTGGCTCTATTCTCTCTCTATCTGGTGGATAGCGTGGGAAATGATGCTGCGGTAGATCAGCCAATTCTCAATGAATGGTTGAGGCAGTTCGATGGGCTGAATGGCCAACTGCAGCTCCTATTATGATTTCTGAGTCGTGGACAGGAAGCAGTGAGCATGGATCTGTCAATCAGCCTCAATCAGCATCTTCAGGAGAATTGGGAGGGTGAATATTAGATACAGCAGAGTGAGAATGGAGGGAGACTGTGTGGTATGGAGATTTACAGCTTTTGGGAATGAGAGGGGAAAAAATGTTCATGAGAATCATAGAATTAATACATCTTATCAACCGTCCGAGCTTTCACAATGAATCTCTCTTCTCAGGACACTCTTATCTCTGACTTGTCTGTGCTGCTCGCAGTCTCACAAAGCAGCTGCCTGTGTGTTGATACAAGGGGCCCTGCTCGGCAAGTTTAATGCTCCATGGCTGTGTCTTTAATGACTGAATAACTATAGGAATATGGTCAAGACAGCGAAATCACATGATGCTTTATGTTTCGGTTAGTAACTGCCCATTTTGTTAACATAGCACATTTGGATATATAAATACATATAAAAGCAAAATATTGCGGATGCTGGAATCTGAAACAAAAACAGAAAATGCTGGAAAATGTCAGCAGGTCTGACAGCATCTGTGGAGAGAGAATAGAGCCAACGTTTAAAGTCTGGATGACCCTTCATCAGAGTTCTGACAAAGGGTCATCCAGACTCGAAATGTTAGTCTATTCTCACTCTATAAATATATATACGACAGCTGCCTCAGCCTTGGCCCACTCTAACACATGCACGAAGCAGGGCTGACTATGTGGAAATGCTCAGATTAAAGTTTCCTGCCTTCTCTTTAACAGCGAGTGAAAATGTTTATCGGCTTGCAGACCTTCAAAGGAGTCAGTGTCTGCTATTTCAGCATGAACAGGCTAATCTTCACCGACGTAGGCCCCAGAACATTCTGCTTTTCGGCCTTCACCAGAGGGTGAGCAAGACCAGATTTCTCCATAACAAATACCAAAGGCGAGATATGGGGATATGCTATGCAAATAAAAGATTAGCAGAAGTCAATTTTGAACGCGAAAGGGCGAAAAGCTAGGATTTAATTGGCGAATATGTCCGTCAATGAAGGATTAGAAACATTCCTGGTTTCTGATTTGCTGTAATTGACTATTATTGCCAAGTTATTTTTCTGTAACATCAGAACCACTTGCGGGACAGCTGCACAGGGTTTCTCCTTGTGCACAAGTTATTAAAGGCCCCACATTGGATTGTGCGTGGTGTCCAGTGCTGTTTGTACTCAAGTTGACTAAGGATGCTTAAAGTTGCTGGTACCCAGGATCTCTGACAACTCTCCCTAACCAGACCTTGATTACCCAAAGGTTGGCCAAATCCTCTCCAGTAACTTACCCGCCACTGTTGTCAGGTTCACCGGCCTGTAATTACCAGGCTTCTCTTTGCAACCCTTCTCCAACAATGGAATAACATTAGCCACACTCTAGTCTTCCAGAACTTCACCAGTGGAAAGGGATGAAGCAAATATTTCTGCAAGAGCCTCTGCAATTTCTTCCCCAAACTCCCACAAGATCAGAGGATGCACTTGATTAGATTTATTACTGTCACATGTACTAGTATACAGTGAAAAGAATTGTTTCTTGCACACTATCAAGACAAGGCATACAGTTCATAGAGAAGGAAAGGAGAGAGTGCAGGATGTAGTGTTACAGTCATAGCTAAGGTGGACAGAAAGATCAACTTAGTGCGGGGTAGGTCCATTCAAAAGTCTGATGGCAACAGGGAAGAAGCTGTTCTTGAGTTGGTTGGTACGTGAGCTCAGACTTTTGTTTCATTTCCCAAAGGAAATAGGTGGAAGCGTGAATGTCCGGGGTGCGAGGGTTGATTATGCTGGCTGCTTTTCCGAGGCACCCGGATGTGTACACAGAGTCAATGGATGGGAGGCAGGTTTGGGTGATGGACTGGGCTTCATTCACAATCCTTTGAGGAATCCTTTGTTGAGAAAAGCATGGATGTTAGGGAACTTGAGGAAATAAATAGTGATGTCTTCAGGAGTGCACATGTAACAGAGAAGGAGGTGCTGGAAGTCTTAAAGTGCATCAAGGTAGATAAATCCCCGGGACCTGATGAAGTGGATCCTAGGACATTGTGGGAGGCTAGGGAGGACATTGTGGGTCCCCGAGCAGAGATATTTGAATCATCGATAGTCACAGGTGAGGTGCCTGAAGATTGGACGGTGGCAAATGTTGTGCCTTTGTTTGAGAAGGGCTGCAGGGAAAAGCCTGGGAACTACAGGCCGGTGGGTGAGCCTCACATCTGTAGTGGCTGAGTTGCTTGAAGGAATTTTGAGAGACAGGATCTACAGGCATTTAGAGACGCAAGGACTGATTAGGGACAGCATGGCTTTGTGAGTGGAAAATCATGTCTCACAAATTTGATTGAGTTTTTTAGAACTTAGAACATAGAAAAAAATACAGCACAAACAGGCCCTTCGGCCCACAAGTTGCGCCGGTCGTGTCCCTACCTACCTAGGCTTATATATAGGCTTACCTATAACCCTCAATCCTATTAAGTCCCATGTACTCATCCAGAAGTCTCTTAAAAGACCCTATCGAGTTTGCCTCCACCACCCTGACGGCAGCCGATTCCACTACCCACCACCCTCTGAGTGAAGAACTTACCCCTGACATCTCCTCTGTAGCTACTCCCCAGGACCTTAAACCTGTATCCTCTCATAGCAGCCATTTCAGCCCTGGGAAAAAGCCTCCGAGAATCCACTCGATCTATACCTCTCAACATCTTGTACACCTCGATCAGGTCACCTCTCATCCTTCGACTCTCCAAGGAGAAAAGACCGAGCTCCCTCAACCTATCCTCATAAGGCATGCCAACCAATCCAGGCAACATCCTTGTAAATCTTCTCTGCACCCTTGCAATCATTTACACATCCCTCCTGTAATGAGGTGACCAGAACTGAGCACAGTCCTCCAAGTGGGGTCTGACGAGGGTCTTATGAAGCTGCATCATTATCTCCCAACTCCTAAACTCAATCCCTCGATTGATGAAGGCCAGCACACCATACGCCTTCTTAACCACCTCCTCTACCTGCGAGGCCGATTTAAGAGTCCTATGGACCCGGACCCCAAGGTCCTTCTGATCCTCTACACTGCTAAGAGTCTTACCCTTGATATTATATTTTTGAAGGGGTAACCAAGAAGGTAGATGAGGGCAGTGCAGTTGATGTTGTCTACATGGACTTTAGCAAGGCCTTTGACAAGGTACCACATGGTAGGTTGTCGCATAAGGTTAAATCTCACAGAAGCCAGGGTACGGTAGCCAAATGGATACAAAATGGGCTTGATGACAGAAGATAGAGGGTGGTTGTGGAGGGTTGTTTTTCAAACTGGAGGCTTGTGACCAGCAGTGTGCCTCACGGATCGGTGCTGGGTCCTCTGTTATTTGCCATTTATATTCATGATTTGGATGGGAATATAGGAGGCATTGTTATTAATTTTGCAGATGACACCAAGATTGGTGGCATATTGGACAGTGAAGGTTATCTAGGATTGCATCAGGATCCTGGTCAATTGGGCCAGTGGGCTGATGAATGGTAGATGGAGTTAAATTTAGATAAATGCAAGGTGATGCATTTTGGTGGATTGAACCAGGGCAGGACTTACTCAGTTAATGGTGGGACTTGAAGAGAGCTATAGAATAAAGAGATCCAGGAGTACAGGTTCATAGCTCCTTGAAAACGGAGTCACAGGTGGACAGAATGGTGAAGAAGGCATTCAGCATGCTTGGTTTCATTGGTCAGAACATTGAATACAGGAGTTGGGACGTCTTGTTGGAGTTGTAAAAGACATTGGTAAGGCCACACTTGGAATACTGTGTCCAGTTCTGGTCACCCTATTATAGAAAGGATATTATTAAACAAGAAAACGTGCAGAAAAGATTTACTAGGATGCTACCGGGACTTGATGGTTTGAGTTATGAGGCTGGATAGACTGCGACTTTTTTCTCTGGAGCGTAGGAGGCTTTGTAGTGACCTTATAGAGGTCTATAAAATAATGAGGGGCATAGATCAGCGGGATAGTCAATATCTTTTCCCATTCCATTGTGACCTCACACTCCGACCCATTCCATTGTGACGTCACACTCCCACCCATTCCATTGTGACGTCACACTCTCACCCATTCCATTGTGATGTCACACTCTCACCCATTCCATTGTGACGTCACACTCTCACCCATTCCATTGTGATGTCACACCCTCACCCATTCCATTGTGACATCAGGGCTTCACTCTCCGATCACAATCCCTGCCGGCCTCCCACATGCAGCCTCAATGGCGGCAGTCAGCCCGGGTCTAACACTACAAGCTGCCGCTCCATTTGGTACAAAGGGGGGGAACCGGGAAGTTCATTTCCGGGGTTTGGGTTTGAACAACATGTTTACAAAGTCTCTCCACCCACCCGCCACATTTATCATTCCCCGCACGCCGCCCTCTACCTTGTATTGATCTCGCTTCCAAGTTGAAACCGTCCGTCCGTCGCCATTACCCGCACTGCGCATGCTTCAGGTCCCGCCCCATTCACTCCGATTGGTTGGAGGACCAGCCGCTCCCGCTCGGTCCTCCAGTCCAGCCCCCTCTTCCTATTGGTCCGGAGCTGGCGTCAATCAGCTCCCGGGCATTGTGATGTGGAGCATGCGCAGTGTCATTGCTGGCCTTGGCGCTTGTTTGTCCCGGAGAAGCGGAGTCAGCGTTAGGCGGTGGCTGGGAGGATTTGGAAACACTTTGTGGATCCGCAAACCCTTCAGAATCATTGTCAGCTCCCTGGTTTGCAGCTGCGGGGCTTCTCCCTCCCGGGAACAGGCCCAGGTTAGCGGCCCCATCCTGGCTCAGCCACTGGAGGATGGTTCACATCAGAGGATGGGGGAGGGGGACAATAAATAAGAGGTTACACTTTGGCCTCAAATCAATGAGGGTTCTGATCTCTGGGAAGGAAGGAAACCCTGGGAGGTGGGCGGGAGGGATTCACAAACACCCGCTGGAGGCCCCAACACCCCCAATAAGACCCATTGGTTTTATTGTCAGTCTGCAGACAGGAGCTGGAGAACTGAACCCAGACAGAGGAGAGGGAGGGAGAAAACTGGGAGTGGAGGAAAGAAATGGTGAGATGGGTTTGGATTTCAGCCCAGGGAGGAGGGAGAGTGTGTGGGACGGAGATTTACAGATTTGGGGGAACAAGAGAGGAAAAAATGTTCCAGACGAACTAGAATTGTCTGTTCAGAGTTTGTATCGTGTTCTGACAGTGATGACTTTTCTAAACTGTTTTTACAGGATATTGGAAGTGAAAGATTGGCAGACAGAAAATTCAAACCGGACATCACATCTGACAAAGTCATTCAGTTCCTTCGGAGCTGAATATCATTGGTCTTTGAATATAGAAAGATAAATATTTGTCTGTTCTGCCTGTGGGCAAAGAAATTAAACATCAGTGTGACCGGAAAAGCATCGAGACAAACACACACCCGAGTGAGAGTGTTCCAGTGAACTGAATGTGGAAAGAGCTTTAACCAGTTACACAGCCTGAAAAAACATCACAGTTCACAGCAGGGTGAAACTACGTGTATGTTGTGTGTGTGGATGAGGCTTGAACTGATCATCCAACCTGGAGAAACACAAGGACACCCGCACCATGGAGAAACCGTGGAAATGTGTGGATTGTGGGAAGGGATTCGGTTTCCCATCACAACTGGAAGTTCATCGGCGCAGTCACACTGGGGAGAGACCGTTCACCTGCTCCGTCTGTGGGAAGGGATTCACCCATTCATACAACCTTCTGACTCACCAACGGGTTCACACTGGGGAGAGGCCGTTCACCTGCCCTCTGTGTGGGAAGGGATTCACTCGCTCATCCCACATTGTGACACACCAACTTGTTCACACTGATGAGAGAATGTTTACATGTTCTGACTGTGAGAAGAGTTTTAAATGCAAAAAGGATCTGCTGACACACCAACGAATTCACACTGGGGAGAGACCGTTCACCTGCTCTGTGTGTGGGAAAGGATTCATTCAGTCATCCCACTTGCAGACACATCAACTTGTTCACTCTGATAACAAACTTTTTAATTGTTCCCACTGTGAGAAGAGCTTTAAAAATAAAAAGGATCTGCTAACGCACCAATATGCTCACACTGGGGAGAGGCCATTCACCTGCTGTGTGTGTGGGAAGGGATTCAGCCGTCCATCTGCCCTATTGAACCACCAGAGAATTCACACTGGGGAGAGGCCCTTCACCTGCTCAGACTGTGGGAAGGGATTCACTCGTTCATCCAACTTATTGAATCACCAGCGAGTTCACACTGGGGAGAGGCCGTTCACCTGCTCTGTGTGTGGGAAGGGATTCAGTCAGTCATCCAACCTGCTGACACACCAGAAAGTTCACAGTGCGGAGAGGCCATTTACCTGCTCTGTCTGTGGGAAGGGATTTTCTCATTTATCTTATCTTCTGAAACACCAGCGAGTTCACACTGGGGAGAGGCCGTTCACCTGTAATGTCTGTGGAAAGGGATTTATTCAGTCATCCCACCTGCTAACACACCAGCGAGTTCACAAACGACTGCAAGGTTTGGATTCTACTCTTAATGATGCTGTTAATCATATCCAGGACTGAATCGTGTTCACTCTGACAGTCTTCATCCGTTGAGGTTTAATATTCTGAATAAATATGAAATAGACCAGCTTTGTTTTTTAAAATTGTTGTAGATTTTTGTTTAACATCACCAGGCTGGAGCTCAGAAAAGACAATCGGGGGTGGATCATATGGCAAACAGGACGCAGTCCTTCAGGGTCACAGAGGGACAAACAGCACTTTGCTCTTCCTCGTCTCTCTTCACGACAGCAAAGTACCCGTGTGGTTTAATCCTGAGATGTGCAAGAATCTCAGTCACTCCCTTCTATGTTTCAGCGCTCCTAGACCAGGAACAGAAGTTCCTTTACAACTGTGTTTAGAGTCAGGAAGAACAACAGTGAATGCTGGAAGCATGCTGCTAAATCAGAGATTGGTGCAAAACTGGGATCTGTTCCTGACTGAGAGTGAAATGGCAGGATTAGATTTCCAGACTGAAAATGCAGAAAAGTCTAAAATATTTTAATGTGTTTGTGTGTCAGTGCCAGTTTATTGAACAGAAACCAGCTCAAAATAAATTGGTTAAAGTCTGCATTAAAGTAGCAGCTGGAGAGTTCAAAGGAACCTGTTATCTGCTGGGACAATTAGACAACAATTTGATTCCCACTGAGACCCACAGTGAATGAGGCTCCCGCGGGCCTCATACAAAAAGTGACGCAGACGTTTCAGGGTCAGAGAAAAAGAGTCGGATCTCAACGAAAATGCGCAGGAAATGAAGGCCACAATACAGCCCCAGCTGAATAATATTCCCCCACTGAGCTCAGCCATTGTCAGTGTTGTGAAATGTCACATTTGCCATCCTATTATTCCCGGATCAAATCCAACCATTCTCCGATCCCATCCGCACAAAATCTGCAGATTACCCCGGGTGAATAACTTCCTTAATCTGTACTTAGAAAAATTCTGGATTCGGTGCCTATCTGCCCGGCGACACATTTTAAAAGTGATCTATTATCAAATGCAGCCTCAGAATTGTTCCATTTTCAAGTCCGTGGAGCAGAAATAATAACTGATTGAAATCAGAGCTTTTCTATTTGGGGAATAGAGGGGTACAGTGAAGATTTACTATGCTGATTCCTGGGATGGCAGCTCTGTCATATGAGGAGAGATTAAATCCGTTAGGATTATATTCACTGCGGTTTCGAATAGTGAGAGGGGGTCTCATAGAAACTTATAAAATTCTAACAGGGTTCGACAGGGTAGATCCAGAAGACTGTTCCCAATGGTGGAATCCAGAACCATGGGTCATCTTTTGAAGATAAGGGAAAAACTGAGGTGAAGGGAAATTCCTTCATCCAGAGAGTGTTGAATGTATGGAATTCAATACCACCGAATGTAGTTGAGGCCAAAACGTTGTCTGATTTCAAGAAGAAATTTGATATAGCTCTTGGGGCTAAAGGGGTCGAGGGGGAAGGAGGATCAGGATATTGAATTCCATGATCAGCTATGATTACGATGAATGGCGGAGAAGGCTCCTGCTTCTAGTTTCTATGTTATGAGTCCGTGAAATATTTCCTGGTGCAGAGTTGAGTGACTACTTATCCCCGGTATACTTACAGCACTAACTATTAATTATGTTGAGTCCTGGATGCTACTCATTAATCCCTGTACGTTAGGCTGCTGAATCATTGAATCCCGACAATGCAGGATGGAGCCTGTCCCGACAACAATCCCACCCAGGCCCTATCCCCGTAACCCACATATTTACCCTGCTATCCCCTGACACTTAGGGTAATTTTGCGTGGCCAATCCAGCAAACCTGCACAGTTTAGGAATGTGGAGGGAAACTGGAGCACCTGAGGAAACCCACGCAGACACGGTGAGAAAGTGCAAACTCCACAGAGACAGTGACCCGAGGCTGGAATCGAACCCGTGTCCCTGGGGCTGTGAGGCAACAATGCGAACCACTGCGCCACCGTGTCACCCATAAATGATTAAATTAGAAAAAAGGATCTGCCTTAAGAAAGATTGATGGACTGAGTTCTGAGGAAAGCGAGTTAACCAGTTAATGAGACAGAATAAGTGATGATGTGGGAGAGAGCAGAGAGAGAGCAAAGACTTTAGAAATAAGTTTACGGCCAGGGAAGGAATGTGATTGGAAAGTGCCAGCTATATTAAATCATTAACTAACAGTGATTGGTTCACTGGTTACGGGGCGGCATGATGCCACAATGGTCAGCGCTGCTGTCTCACAGTGTCAGGGACCCGGGTTCAATTCCGGCTTCGGATCACTTTCTGTCTGAGTTTGCATGTTCTCCCAGTGTCTACGTGGGTCCCCTTCGGGTTCTCCTGTTTCCTCCCACAGTCCAAAGATGTGCAGGTTAGGTTGATTGGCCATGCTAAATTGACCCGAGCGTCAGGGGATACGCAGGGTAAATACATGGAGTTGCGGGAGTGGAGCCTGGGTGGTATTGTGACCGGTATAGACTCGATGGGGCGAATGGCCTCCTTCTGCACTGCAGGGATTTTATGATTCGCAGCTGACGTCAGCTCAGGGAGATGAGCCAATCGCAGCACTGAGAAACGCCTCCCTGTTTCTGAATACTTGAAGCTGCCTCTGATCTGAGTTCACTCTGTGATATAAGACTAGAGGCAGCAACTTATTGTAAACATTGTCGCTGCTTACTGTCCAATCAGGAACCATGTATCTCCTGTGTGCTTTACTGATAACAATGACCACGCTGCCCGGTGAGTCTGAGCTCAGATCCTCAGTGTGTGTTTCATGGGTTATATTTGTTCACAGATTTCTCACACATTCTACATTTTGTTGCAGGAATCAATGGCCAAGATTCAGTTTCCCAGGACCCGGCTGAATTAACGGTTCAGGAAGGATTGAACGTAATAGTGAATTGTAATTACACAACAACGGATGCTTTTCCAAATCTCTTCTGGTACATCCAGTATCCCGGGGAAGCTCCGAGATATTTACTGCAGAAATATAGCACGGGGGGCGGAGAAAAGTCTCCAGATTTCCCTGACCGGTTTTCTGCTGATTTGGACAAGGACAAGAAAACAGTTCCTTTAAATATCACTGGGGTCCATGTCTCTGACTCTGCCGTGTATCACTGTGCGCTGAGCCCCACACTGTTACAAAGGCGCAGTGAGCCCGTACAAAAACCTGCAAAGGCACTCTCACCTCCTCTCACTGAATCAGATCTGTGACCTGGATTGTGAACTGTTAATACAAACAGAACAATTGTATAACGAAGAGTTAGTCCGAATGTTCTCATTCCATGGTGCTGAATGTGCCATTCTTGTTTAAACACTCTGCAATGCTGAGACTGGGAGAAGTGAACAACAGGGGGCAGCATTGCAGCTTCCATTTTACTATTATTCCTTCCAAAGTGGATAAGCTCACACTTACCAACGCTATACTCCATCTGCCAGATCCTCGCCCACTCACTTAGCCTATCCAAATCTCTCTGCAGACTTACCGCATCCTCCACGCAATTCACTTTCCCACTCATCTTTGTGTCATCCGCAAACTTTGTTACCCAACACTCGGTCCCCTCCTCCAGATCGTCTATGCATATGGTAAATACTTGAGGCCCCAGCACCAATCCCTGTGGCACGCCACTAGTCACCAACTGCCAACCAGAAAAGCACCCATTTATTCCAACTCTCTGCTTCCTGTTAGATAGCCAATCCCCAATCCACGCTAACACTTTACCCCTAACTCCGTGCACCCTGATTTTCTGCAGCAACCTTTTGTGAGGCACCTTATCGAACGCCTTCTGGAAATCCAAAAACACCACATCCACTGGTTCCCCTCTGTCAACCGCACTCGTTACATCAACATAAAAATCCAGTAAATTTGTCAAACACGACTTTCCCTTCATGAATCCATGCTGCGTCTGTTTGATCAAACCATTTTTTTCCAGGTGTCCTGCTATTTCTTCCTTAATGATGAATTCCAGCAATTTCCCAACTACGGACGTTAAGCTAACCGGCCTGTAGTTACCCGCCTTTTGTCTACCTCCTTTTTTAAACAGTGGCGTCACATTAGCTGTTTTCCAATCAGCCGGCACTTCCCCAGAGTCCAGCGTATTTTGATAAATTACAACCAACGCATCCTCTATTACTTCTGCCATTTCTTTCAGTCCCCTGGGATGCATTCCATCCGGGCCCGGGGACTTGTCTACCTTTAGTCCCATTAGCCTCCCAAGCACTACCTCTTTAGTAATAGTAATCATTTTAAGGACCTCATCCCCTACAGTCCCATGACCGTCAATTTTCGGTAAGCTATTTGTGTCCTCTACCGTGAAGACTGATACAAAAAACTTGTTTAAGGCCTCAGCCATTTCCTCGTTTCCCATTATTAAATCCCCCTTCTCATCTACTAAGGGTCCAACATTTACTTTAGCTACTCTTTTCCTTTTTATATATTTGTAAAAACTTTTACTATCTCTCTGTCCCTCCCCCCCCCCTGGGCTTTGCCCCCCCCCCCCCCCTGGGCTTTGCCCCCCCCCCTGGGCTTTGCCCCCCCCCCCACGGGCTTTGCCCCCCCCCCCGGGCTTTGCCCCCCCCCGGGCTTTGCCCCCCCCCCCGGGCTTTGCCCCCCCCGGGCTTTGCCCCCCCTGGGCATTGCCCCCCCCCGAGCATTGCCCCCCCCCGAGCATTGCCCCCCCAACCCACACATCCTGGGACACTAAGTGGCAATTGAGCATGGCCAATCAACCTAACCTGTACATCTTATAAACAGTAAGAAGTCTCACAATACCAGGTTAAAGTCCAACAGGTTTATTTGATCGCACGAGCTTTCGGAGCACTGCTCCTTCATCAGGTGAATGGCCACTCACCTGATGAACCTGGTGTTGTGTGCCCACCCCAGTCCAACGCCGACATCTCCACGTCATCTTATGGACTGCAGATTGATTCTCTGTAGAATCCTGTTCTTTCTCTCTATCAACATTCCTCTGCAAGTTTTATTTCCTTCAAGTACCCATCCAATTTCATTTTGAAATGATTGAATCTTCTGTTCCACCATCCTCATAGGCAGCGAGTTCTAGATCATGTGCTCTCCCTACCTAAATATAAATCTTCCTCAAATCCCTGCTCTACCACTACTCAAGTAATGTCCTGTATGTTACACTTTTATCCAGTATTATAGACATCTGTCTGGCAGCCTGCATGGAGATTTTCAGCTCCCTGTGTCCAGGACAGGAAGCCGTGAGCATGGATCTGTCAATCAGCCTCAATCAGCACCTTCAGGAGAATTGGGAGGGTGAATATTAGATACAGCAGAGTGAGAATTGAGGGAGAGTGTGTGGGATGGAGATTTACTGCGTTTGGGGAATGAGAGAGGAAAGAATGTTCCATAGAAACTAGAATTGTCTGTTCTGAATTTCTGTCCTGTACTGACACTGATGAATTTTGTAATCTCCTTTTGCAGGATATCAGAAGGTGGGGATTTACAGACAGAAATCTCGAATCAAACGTCACATCAACATCTGACAGACATTTGATTGATTGGGACCCGAATATCATTGGCCTTTCAATCTTGAAGGAGAAATCTTTTAATGTTCTGTCTGCGTCAGAATTTTTTATAACATAAATGTGACTGGAAATACACCAAGACACAGACACACCTGAGTGAGAGTGTTCCAGTGCACTGAGTGTGGAAAGAGCTTTAACCAGTTACACAGCCTGAAAATACATCGCAGTATTCACAGCGGGGAGAGACTGTACCCGTGTTCTGTGTGAGATTTAATTGACTGTTTAACCAGGAGGGTGACAAAGACACCTGCACCATGGAGAAACCGTGGAAATGTGGGGACTGTGGGAAGGCATGTCAGTGCCCATCTGAGCTGGAAACCCATCGACGCAGCCACACCGGGGAGAGACCATTCACCTGCCTTGAGTGTAGGAAGTGTTTCACTCAGTCAAGCAACCTGCTGAGACACAAGCGAGTTCACACTGGGGAGAAACCGTACACTTGCTGTGTGTGTGGGAAGGGATTCACACATTCGTCCACCCTGCAGGATCACCAGCGGGTTCACACCGGGGAGAAGCCTGTCACCTGCTCCAAGTGCGGGAAGGGATTCAGTCGGTTATCAAACCTGCAGGAACACCAGCGAGTTCACACTGGGGAGAAACCATGCACCTGTTGGGCGTGTGGGAAAGGATTCACTCAGTCATCCAGCCTGCTGAGACACCAGCGAGTTCACAAGTGATGACAGGGGTTGGATTCTGTTTTATTGCTGCTGTTAATCACATCCAGGACTGAACCATGTTCATTCTGACAGTTGGTGAAGTGGGAGGGTCGGAGGGTTTCTTTCTGCTGGACTGGCCGGTCTCACGACTTTGCTTCTAGTTCGCTGATGCTCTTTGAGCCTGGGAGAGCACATTGCCACTGAAATGATCCACAAAAGCTGATGAAGGACATTTATTTTATCCTGGATAGTAAATAGTGTTTTTCCTACCACTACAGGTAGATTTAAAATAAATACAGAAAGGACTGGAAAAACACAACACGTCTTGCAGCATCTGTGGAGAGAGAAACAGTGTTAATGTTTCACACTACTGGATTGGGAATCAATCTTGTAAACCTCCTCTGAACTGCTTCCAATGTATTTATATCCTTTGTTTAATAGGAGACAAAATTGTACCCTGTGTTCAAGGTGCAATCTCAGCAACGCCCTGCACAACTGAAGCATAACATCTTTACTTCTATGTTCAATTTCTCTCAGAATAAAGGATAACATTCCATTTATAAGAACTTTGATTTGTTTGAACTAAGATTTATGAGGGTTCTCTTGTTTACAATAACCTCCCCAATCGTAAATCACACCAGGTTCCAGTGACTTAATCATATGGCAAGAAAGAACACTTTAAATGGTGAATTCAGAAAGTTTATTAACCATTAAAAATGTAACGAGTCAGAAAGATAAAAAAGCAAAGTATCGATCAACAGCAAAAGGAGGAGAGCTTAACTTCAACTTCTCCATCCTTCTCAAACCAGGACATGAAGTGATGGCTCTGAAAACGTGGATAACTTGTAAAACTAACAGCTCTCAACGTCTCTCTGTAGGGCACAGTGTGAGGCACTGCTGCCTCACAGCAGAGGGTTCGAGTCCCGGCTTGGGTCACTGGCTGTGCGGAGTTCGCCCATTCTCCCCGTGTCTGTGCAGGTTTCCTCTGGGTGCTCCGGTTTCCTCCCACAGTCCGAAAGACGTGCTGGTTGGGTACATTGGCCATGCTAAATTCTTCCTCAGTTTACCCAAACAGGCACCAGAGTGTGGCGACTGGGGGATTATCAGAGTAACTTCATTGCAATGTTAATGTAAGTCTATGTGTGACACTAATAAACAAACTATAAAAAAAGTTAACTTTTAAAAACTTCTACCAGATTGGTTTCTCGAATCCCCTTTTTTATACTTTCAAAATGTAGAAAGCCATCCTCAGCTAATTGTTAGGAATTAGCCAATTGGTCTATAACTTGTCAATAATGAAATTGATTTGGTTTTTAGCTAATTGCACATATTGTCTTAATTTTAAGACATACCTTTCTCTCAAACGATATCTCTTAGCTTGGGGTAGCCCAAGTGTTGACCGATAATTGGTTCACATCAGTCATTCAATGTTGAGACATCTTGAACAGGAGCCGATTCATTCCCTCCAGTCAAGGTTAACAAGTCCTTTCATCTTTCTTTATTCTGTCAGCATGGGAAGGGAACATCTTATAATTCCCACAGCATTTTAACCATTCTTAAAGTGTTTATAATTCTAAAAGTTATAAACCTGTGTTCAAATTTATATTTCCAGCCTTTATAACATATGTATTAATGAATCATTTATTATTTAATTGTCTCACAATTAATGCTGTCTATTTAACTAATCTGGCTGCTTTCCAATTGTGGGAACTTCAGGCCACAAAAAAGGTAGTTAGAGTCGTAGAGGTTTACAGCATGGAAACAGGCCTTTCGGCCCAACTTGTCCATGCTGCCCAGTTTTTACCACTAAGCTAGTCCTAATTGCCCTGGAATATTACTCATGATCTGTGCTTCCAAGCATTTTGAATGTGCATCTACAACAAGCAAAAACATGTGATTCATGAAAGGCCCCCCAAAGTCCACATGTAGTCTGGACCACGGCCTATCAGGCCACTCCCGAGGATGAAGTGGTAATGTACCCAGTGTGTTGTGGGGAATGAACTCAGAAGAATCATTCAACACTCAAACCTGATTCAATCGACAAACAGTTTATTGAGTTACGCCAGCGGGGAGAAGCCACAGGGGCTGACCATGTGCAACTCCACCCAATAAAGAATATCATCAATTCTTATCCAGTTACTCAGCCCATCCCGGCTGGACACAATCCAATCAGAATGGTGATCGATTACATACATTATAGGTTCAATAAAATTAGTATCTGGGCATTATGGGGCTTTGTGATCATCTCATGGACAGATAGGTGCCCCCATCATGATGTTTTCCAGACCCCCTCGTCTACCATCCTTGGGGTTTTCTTTGTACATAGACTCAGTTTGAAAAGGGGTGGATTAAAAATTCTCAAATGGATGTCAGCACCCTTCCTTTGTTTCAATCTAATGACCACACGGTCTGGGAACATTTCTATTTAATAATCTCTCCTTTTAAACTCTGTTCTTCAGTATCCAATTCCAGAATTTTCCTTTTCATTGTGTTAATTGTGTCAGGATTAAATCTTTGGACCTGACAGGAAGTTTAACCCAAGATCAATCCAACACAGGATTGGTCAGAATCGTTTCATATGTACCAAATTTTAAATAACTGAAGGGGGCGACCTTTATGCTTAATATCATGGATATTTTTACGTGTGTATATCAAATTTATTTTAAAATATTGTCAACAGTTCACAGCAATGCGATGACTCATGGAGAGGCTCCTTGCACCCCCTAATCACTTCAGACAGCCTTAATCACTTTAGACTCCAAGCAGGGAAACACAGACAATAGCTCAACTGATTAGATTATGCAAGAAGCTCAAATCACAAAGGGAGCCCTCCAGAAACAGATCAGCCCAGGGGAAATGGGATCAGCTCCACCTATCTATAATGGCTGTTTTAATATCTCGCTATTGTGCCACTGCTTTGTGTTATGAGCTGGTACTGATCATGTAACTTGTCGTAAATGTTGAACCTATTACCATATGTTTGGCATGAAGTTCAAAACCCTATAAACTGTAAAGCGCATAATGGCCAGGCAGAGCAGTTGACGAGCAGCTGTCTCTCCCCAGGCCTGCGGTTTTGTTATTTTAAACAGAGAATAAAATTTGTGTTGCCTTTTTGTACTGTACTCATGTCTGCTTGTCTTTCATGCTGGTAGGAAGTGAGAAAACTTCCCCTTACAATAACCATGACAAATTAAAACTCTCAATTTCATGAGTGAGTTTTATCTGGATTAAAATTCCCACATGTTTAGTAAAATATCCTGGAATCCTGTCTCTGGACAGTAAATATGGCTCCAGGTTCATAACTTTTGAAAAAAAAAGCTTTATTCATTACACTTCCATTTTAAAAATCTGTTTGATTTAAATCACAGACAAAAAACCTCAAAGCTTAAAGCGTTCAACCCACAAATATCATCCACACACCAACAGAGAAACTTAGCATGTGCTTTACAATAATAACCAAAATTAATTACTTAAGCATTCTTCTGATTCTGTTTTTAAACTCCCAAAAATGCCTTTAATTAAAGACTCAAGGTAAGGTTAATTCCCCAGAAAGATAAACCTTAACAAATGTAGCCCAAAACAATGATAAAACACATCTACAAACATCCACACAAAAACAAACAAAACACACAGATTCTCACAGCTTGTAAATTTCAAACAATGAATCCTCAGCATTCTCTCTCGCAGCTATAACTTCTTAAAGCGACAGAGCACTACAAGCTCACAACTCCTTGATTAAAATAAGATGCAAGATCCTTCATTGTAACTTAACCCTTTTTAAGCCAACTTCCAAGGCCTGATTTTATCAGCAACATCTAATCTTTGTTAATTTAAAATCCCAAACACGTTACCACCTGCAAACTCTTTGTTCTTTATCTGGTGTTGAGGTGACAACAAAATAAAATTCTCAGTTATTCCAAATTCCTCCAGGGTATGCTTAAAATTTCCACATTTAACTGGCTCCAATAAATCCACAATTATAAACTAAAATAGACACGAGTTTCTGGGTGATTTAAAAACAAGTTAAAAACAAGATGCCAGAGGAAAGATAGAACAGGAGGAAAGAAAGGAGGGGGAGTTGCACTTTTGATTCAGGAAAACATCACGGCAGTACTGAGAGGGGATATATCCGAGGGTTCGCCTACTGAGTCAAAAGGGTTGAACTGAGAAAGAAGGGGGAAATCACTTTGATATGGTTGTACTATAGGCCCCCAAATAGTCGGTGGGAAATTGAGGAGCAAATATGTAAGGAGATTACAGATAGTTCCAAGAAAAATTGGGTGGTAATAGTCGGGGATTTTAACTTTCCCAACATTGACTGGGACAGCCATAGTATTAGAGGCTTGGATGGAGAGAAATTTGTTGAGTGTATTCAGGAGGAATTTCTCATTCAGTATGTGGATGGCCCGACTAGAGAGGGGCAAAAGTTCACCTCCACTTGGGAAATAAGGAAGGGCAGGTGATAGAAGTGTTAGTGAGGGATCACTTTGGGACCAGTGACCATAATTCCATTAGTTTTAAGATACCTATGGAAAATGATTGGTCAGGTCCAAAAGTTAAAATTCTAAATTAGGGAAAGGCCAATGTTGATGGTATCAGGCAGGAACTTTCGACAGTTAACTGGGGGAGTCTGTGGGAAGGCAAAGGGACGTCTGGTAAGTGGGAGGCTTTCAAAAGTGTTTTAACCAGGGTTCAGGGTAAGCACATTGCTCTTAGAGTGATGGGCAAGGCTGGTAGAAGTCGGGAACCCTGGATGACTCGAGATATTGAAGCCCTCGTCAAGAAGAAGGAGGCACATGACATGCATCGGCAGCTGGGATCAAGTGGATCCCTTGAAGAGTTTCGAGGGTGTAGGAGTAGAATTAAGAGAGAAGTCAGGAGGGCAAAAAGGGGACACGAGATTGTTTTGGCAGATAAGGCAAAGGAGAATCCAAAGAGGTTCTATAAATACATAAAGTGCCAAAGAGTAACTAGGTAGAGAGTAGGGCCTCTTAAGGATCAACAAGGTCATCTATGTGCGGATCCACAAGAGATGGGTGAGATCATAAATGAATATTTTTCATCATTATTTATTGTTGAGAAAAGCATGGATGTTAGGGAACTTGGGGAAATAAAGTGATGTCTTGAGAAGTGTACTTATAACAGAGAAGGAGGTGCTGGAAGTCACAAAGCGCATCAAGGTAGATAAATCCCCGGGACCTGATGAAGTGTATCCCAGAACACTGTGGGAGGCTAGGGAGGAAATTGCGGGTCTCCTAGCAGAGATATTTGAATCATCGATAGTCACGGGTGAGGTGCCTAAAGATTGGAGGGTGGCAAATGTGGAGCCTTTGTTTAAAAAGGGCTGCAGGGAAAAGCCTGGGAACTAAAGGGCGGTGTGATTCACATCTGTAAGTTGTCAGAAGGTATTTGAGAGACAGGATCTACAGGCATTTGGAGACACAAGGACTGATTAGGGACAGTCAGCATGGCTTTGTGAGTGGAAAATCATGTCTCACAAATTTGATTGAGTTTTTTGAAGGGGTAACCAAGAAGGTAGATCAGGGCAGTACAGGTGATGCTGTCTACGTGGACTTTAGCAAGGCCTTTGACAAGGTACCGCAAGGTAGGTTGTTGCTTAAGGTTAAATCTAATGAAATCCAGGGTGAGTTAGCCAAATGGATACAAAATTGGCTTGATGACAGAAGACAGAGGGTGGTTGTAGAAGGTTGTTTTTCAAACTGGAGCCTGTGACCAGCGGTGTGCCTCAAGGATCGGTGCTGGGTCCACTGTTATTTGTCATTTATATTAATGATTTGGATGAGAATGTAGGAGGCATGGGTAGTAAGTTTTCAGATGACACCAAAGTTGGTGGCATTGTGGACAGTGGAGAAGGCTATCTAGGATTGTAGCGCGATCTTGATCAATTGGGCCAGTGGGCTGACGAATGGCAGATGGAGTTTAATTTAGATAAATGCAAGGTAATCCATTTTGGGAGATCGAACCAGGACAGGACTTACTCAGTTAATGGTAGGGTGTTGGGGAGAGTTACAGAACAGAAATCTAGGGGTACAGGTACATAGCTCCTTGAAAATGGAGTTGCAGGTGGACAGAGTGGTGAAGAAGGCATTCTGCATGTTGGTCAGAACATTGAATACAGGAGTTGGAATGTCTTGTTGAAGTTTTACAAGACATTGGTAAGGCCACACTTGGAATACTGTGTACAGTTCTGGTCACCCTATGATAGAAAGGATATTATTAAACTAGAAAGACTGCAGAAAAGATTTACTGGGATGCTACCGGGACTTGATGATTTGAGTTATAAAGAGAGGCTGGATAGACTGGGACTTTTTTCCCTGGAATGTAGGAGGCTTAGGGGTGAACTTATAGAGGTCTATAAAATAATGAGGGGCATAGATCAGCTAGATAGTCAATATCTTTTCCCAAAGGTAGGGGAGTCTAAAACTAGAGGGCATAGGTTTAAGGTGAGAGGGGAGAGATACAGAAGGGTCCAGAGGGGCACTTGTTTCACACAGAGGGTGGTGAGTGTCTGGAAAAAGGTGCCAGAGGTAGTAGTAGAGGCAGGTACAATTTTGTCTTTTAAAAAGCGTTTAGACAGTTACATGGGTAAGATGGGTGTCGAGGGATATGGGCCAAACGTGGACAATTGGGATGAGCACAGGGGTTAAAAAAGGGGCGGCATGGACAAGTTGGGCTGAAGGGCCCGTTTCCAAGCTGGAAACCTCTATGACTCCATGACTAAATCAACTGTCTGCTGAAAGGGTTAACTTTTCTACAGAACCGAAAGGGGTGGGGAGTGAGAAGAAACTTGGCACACAGTTACATCACTTTACATAATTTTTAAAAACTTCTCTAACAACAAAACAAAGTTGATTTTAAACTTTATCTATGAATTCTTTTGTTCTCTTCCTCAACCTAATTATTTTAATTTGTTCAGTTTTTGTTAGGGATGGGTAACTTCTGTTCTTTATAAACTGGTTCACTCATTTTGTTAATTCTACATGGGCTCGGAGAATCAGAACCCAGACTTTATCATCCTGATCCTTTTTCTCCTTCTGCCACCACTCCCTCTGTTTTGAAGGAGGGTCATGGGGATTCCAATCAGAACTAATCATTTCATCAGAAGAGTAAAATACTGCAGATACCGGAATCTGAAACAAAAACACAAAATGCTGGAAAATCTCAGTAGGTCTGACAGCACCTGTGAAGAATGGAGCCAAGGTTTCGATAATGGATGACCCTTCATAACAGCTCTCATGAAGTATCATTCAGACTCAAAATGTTGGCTCTGTTCTCTAATCATTTTATCGATACATTTCTTGTTCTTAGTTTGAGGTTTAAAGTGAGAGGGGAGAGATACAAAAGGGTCCAGAGGGGCAGTTTTTCACTCAGGTCGTGGTGAGTGTCTGGAACGAGTTGCCAGAGGCAGTGGTAGAGGTGGGTACAATACTGTCTTTTCAAAAGCATTTAGACAGTTACACGGGTAAGATGGGTATAGAGGGATATGGGCAAAATACGGGCAATTGGGACTAGCTTAGTGGTAAAAACTGAGCGGAATGGACAAGTTGGGCTGAAGGGCCTGTTTCCATGTTGTAAACCTCTATAACTTCCTAACACCCTGTCACTCTGTGATCCGTGTGAAATCTAAAAACCAGGTATTCGCAACAAGACTCAAAGAGCATCAGCCCACTGGAGGCAAAGTCATGAGACCGGCCAGTCCAGCAGAAAGAAACCCTCCGACCCTCCCCATTGACCAACTGTGAGAATGAACAAAATGCAGTCCTGGATGTAATTGAGAGCAGAAACAATAACAGCAGAATCCAACCTCTGGAATCACTCGTGAACTCGCTGGTGTCTCAGCAGGTGGGATGAAACTCTGAATCCCTTCCCACACTGAGAGCAGGTGAATGGCCTCTCCCCAGTGTGAACTCGCTGGTGTCTCTGCAGGTGGGATGACTGAGTGAATCCCTTCCCACACTGAGAGCAGGTGAACGGCCTCTCCCCTGTGTGAACTCGCTGGTGTGTCCGCAGATCAGATGAGTTAGTGAATCCCTTCCCACACTGAGAGCAGATGAATGGTTTCTCCCCAGTGTGAACTCGCTGGTGTATTCGCAGGCTGGATAACAGAATGAATCCCTTCCCACACTGAGAGCAGGTGAACGGCCTCTCCCTTGTGTGACGTAGCTGGTGTCTCTGCAGGTCGGCTGACTGAGTGAATCTCTTCCCACACTGAGAGCAGGTGAACGGTCTCTCCCCAGTGTGAACTCGTTCGTGTGTCCGCAGGATGGATGAGTTCGTGAATCCCTTCCCACACTGAGAACAGTTGAATGGCCTCTCCCCAGTGTGAACTCGTTGGTGTCTCTGCAGGAGGGATAACAGAATGAATCCCTTCCCACACTGAGAGCAGGTGAACGGCCTCTCTCCTGTGTGAACTTGCTGGTGTTTCTGCAAGCTGGATAACTGAATGAATCCCTTCCCACACTGAGAGCAGGTGAATGGTTTCTCCCCAGTGTGAACTCGCTGGTGTATCCGCAGGCTGGATAACAGAATGAATCCTTTCCCACACTGAGAGCAGGTGAATGGCCTCTCCCCAGTGTGAACTCGTTCATGTGTCCGCAGGGTGGATAATTGAGTGAATCCCTTCCCACACTGAGAGCAGGTGAACGGCCTCTCCCCAGTGTGAACTCGCTGGTGTCTCTGCAGGTCGGATAACTGACTGAATCCCTTCTCACATTGAGAGCAGGAAAATGGCCTCTCTCCAGTGTGAACTCGCTGGTGTCTCTGCAGGAGGGATAATCGAGTGAATCCCTTCCCACATTGAGAGCAGGTGAATGGTCTCTCCCCAGTGTGGCTGCGTCGATGAGCTTCCAGCTTAGATGGGGCTCTGTATCCCTTCCCACAGTCCCCACATTTCCATGGTTTCTCCATGGTGCAGGTGTCCTTACCTCTCTCTTGACTGGACAATTAGTTGAAACTTCGCCCACACTCAGAACAAGATTACAGTCTCTCCCCGCTGTGAATGGTGTGATATTTATTCAGACTGTGTAACTGGTTAAAGCTCTTTAGTCAGTGCATTGGAACACTCTCACTCAAGTGTGGCAGTGTGTTGATGCTTTTTCACTCACACTGACATTTCAAATCTTTTCAAATCGACAGACTGGACAATCATTTCTCCTTCTGGATTCAAAGTCCGATGATATTGAGGTCCCAAGGAATATGACTCTGTCACGTCTAGACATGACGTTTGAGATTTCGGCCTGTGATTCCTCTTTCAATATCCTGTAAAACGAGTTTACAAAAGTCATCAGTGTCAGTACAGCAGAGAAATTCAGAACAGACAATTTCTATGGAACATTCTTGCCTCTCTCATTCCCCAAAAGCTGTAAATCTCCATCCCACACACTGTCTCCCCATTCTCAGCAGGTCTGGCAGCATCTGTATGGAGAGAAAAGAACTGATGTTTCAGAGCTTTGACAAAGGGTCATCGAGACAAGAAACATCAGCTCTTGATGTAGGAAGAGAGATTCCTATTCGCTGATTCAGGCAGGCTCCATTGTGACGTCACAATGCGGAAGTTGTCCAATGAGCTTCAGATTGAAACTTCCTCTTCTGGACAACATCTGGGAGGAAATCAATGTTTCCCCCTTTCCATTTCTTTTCTCATTCTGGGGAAATTGGGGACTTGCAGCAACTGAAGGGAGTGAAGTGAATTCGGTCTGTATATTCCACACATTTTTACTCCAGTAATGTAGACATTTATTTGTCTGGCAGCCTGCATGGAAATTTTCAGCTCTCTGCATCCAGGGCAAGAAGCAGTGAGCATGGATCTGTCAATCACACATGAGGACGGCCTCAACCGGGATCTTGGGTTCATGTCACACTATCTGTAACTCACACTGTCTGTAACCCCCACAAATTGCCTGGGCTTGCAAAATCTCACTAACTGTCCTGGCTGGAGACAATACACATCTCTTTAACCTGTGCTTCATCCTCTCTCCACTCACATTGTCTGTACCTTTAAGACTTGATTACCTGTAAAGACTCACATTCCAACCATTATTTTGTAAATTGAGTTTGTGTCTCTGTGCCCTGTTTGTGAACAGAACTCCCACTCACCTGATGAAGAGCAGCGCTCCAAAATCCTGTGGCTTATGCCAGCAAATTAACCTGTTGGATTTTAACCTGGTGTTGTGAGATTACTTACTGTCTGAGGCTGAAACAGGCTGTTCACAACCAGGGTGAAATAGTTCATCCCAATATGAGCTTCCAACCACGTCCACATCATCATCAAGACCACCTTCATTCAAAGTAATTAATTAATTAACAGTAATGAATCATAAAATACATTGTAGGAGGAGGCCATTCAGCCCATCGAGCCTGCACCGACAACAATCCCATCCAGGCCCTATCCACATATTTACCTGTTAATCCCCCTGATGCCAAGGGTTAATTTATCATGGCCAATCTGTCTAACCTGCACATCTTTGGACTGTGGAAGGAAACCGGAACACCCGGAGGAAACCCACCCAGACACGGGGAGAATGTAGAAACTCTGCACAGACAGCGACCCGAGGCTGGAATTGAACCCGGGTCCCTGGCGCTGTTAGGCAGCTGCACTAACCACTGCGCCACCGGGCCACATGTCAGTGCCATCGCCCGACTCCAGCCCAGTGTCAGCTCATCTGGAACCCTCACCCATTCCATTGTGACATCACACTCTCACCCATTCCATTGTGACGTCACACTCTCACCCATTCCATTGTGACATCACACTCTCACCCATTCCATTGTGACCTCACACTCCCACCCATTCCATTGTGACCTCACACTCTCACCCATTCCATTGTGACGTCAGGGCTTCACTCTCCGATCACAATCCCTGCCGGCCTCCCACATGCAGCCTCAATGGCGGCAGTCAGCCCGGGTCTAACACTACAAGCTGCCGCTCCATTTGGTACAAAGGGGGGGAACCGGGAAGTTCATTTCCGGGGTTTGGGGTTGAACAACATGTTTACAAAGTCTCTCCACCCACCCGCCACATTTATCATTCCTCGCACGCCGCCCTCTACCTCGTATTGATCTCGCTACCGAGTTAAAACCGTCCATCCGTCGTCATTACCCGCACTGCGCATGCTACAGGCCCCGCCTCTCATTCACTCCGATTGGTTGGAGGACCAGCCGCTCCCGCTCGGTCCTCCAGTCCGGCCCCCTCTTCCTATTGGTCCGGAGCTGCCGTCAATCAGTGCCCGGGCATTGTGATGTGGAGCATGCGCAGTGTCATTGCTGTCCTTGCGCTTGTTTGTCCCGGAGAAGCGGAGTCAGCGTTAGGCGGTGGCTGGGAGGATTTGGAAACACTTTGTGGATCCGCAAACCCTTCAGAATCATTGTCAGCTCCCTGGTTTGCAGCTGCGGGGCTTTTCCCTCCCTCCCTCCCGGGAACAGGCCCAGGTTAACGGCCCCATCCTGGCTCAGCCACTGGAGGATGGTTCACATCAGAGGATGGGGGAGGGGGACAATAAATAAGAGGTTACACTTTGGCCTCAAATCAATGAGGACTCTGATCTCTGGGAAGGAAGGAAACCCTGGGAGGTGGGCGGGGAGGATTAACAAACACCCGCTGGAGGCCCCAACACCCCCAATAAGACCCATTGGTTTTATTGTCAGTCTGCAGACAGGAGCTGGAGAACTGAACCCAGACAGAGGAGAGGGAGGGAGAAAACTGGGAGTGGAGGAAAGAAATGGTGAGATGGGTTTGGATTTCAGCGCAGGGAGGAGGGAGAGTGTGTGGGACGGAGATTTACAGATTTGGGGGAACAAGAAAGGAAAAAATGTTCCAGAAAGACTAGAATTGTTCAGAGTTTCTATCCTGTTCTGACAGTGATGACTTTTCTAAACTGTTTTTACAGGATATTCAAAGTGAAGGAATGGCAGACAGAAAACTCAAACCGAACATCACATCTGACAAAGTCATTCAGTTCCTTCGGAGCTGAATATGATCGGTCTTTGAATATGGAAGGAGCAATATTTGTCTGTTCTGCCTGTGGGCAAAGAAATTAAACATCAGTGTGACCAGAAAAGCAGCAGGACAAACACACACCCGAGTGAGAGTGTTCCAGTGAACCAACTGTGGAAAGAGCTTTAACCAGTTACACAGCCTGAAAAAAAATCACAGTTCACAGCAGGGTGAAACTACGTGTATGTTGTGTGTGTGGATGAGGCTTGAACTGATCATCCAACCTGGAGAAACACAAGGGCACCAGCACCATGGAGAAACAGTGGAAATGTGTGGATTGTGGGAAAGGAATCAGTTTCCCATCACAACTGGAAGTTCATCAGCGCAGTCACACTGGGGAGAGACCGTTCACCTGCTCTGTTTGTGGGAAGGGATTCACCCATTCATACAACCTTCTGACTCACCAACGGGTTCACACTGGGGAGAGGCCGTTCACCTGCCCTGTGTGTGGGAAGGGATTCACTCGCTCATCCCACATTGTGACACACCAACTTGTTCACACTGATGAGAGACTGTCTCCATGTTCTGACTGTGGGAAGAGTTTTAAATGCAAAAAAGATCTGCTGACGCACCAACGTATTCACACTGGGGAGAGACCGTTCACCTGCTGTGTGTGTGGGAAAGGATTCATTCAGTCATCCCACTTGCAGACACATCAACTTGTTCACTCTGATAACAAACTTTTTAATTGTTCCCACTGTGAGAAGAGCTTTAAAAATAAAAAAGATCTGCTGACGCACCAATATACTCACACTGGGGAGAGGCCATTCACCTGCTGTGTGTGTGGGAAGGGATTCAGCCATCCATCTGCCCTATTGAACCACCAGAGAATTCACACTAGGGAGAGGCCCTTCACCTGCTCAGACTGTGGGAAGGGATTCATTAATTCATCCAACCTTCTGATACACCAGCAACTCCACACAGGGGATCGACCGTTCACCTGCTCTGAATGTGGGAAGGGATTCACCCGTTCATACAACCTTCTGACACAGCAGCAGGTTCACAGTGAGGAGAGGCCATTCACTTGCTCCGTATGTGGGAAGGGATTCACTCGTTCATCCAACCTATTGAATCACCAGCGAGTTCACACTGGGGAGAGGCCGTTCACCTGCTCCATGTGTGGGAAGGGATTCAGTCAGTCATCCAACCTGCTGACACATCAGAGAGTTCACAGTGGGGAGAGGCCATTTACCTGCTCTGTCTGTGGGAAGGGATTTTCTCATTTCTCTTATCTTCTGAAACACCAGCGAGTTCACACTGGGGAGAGGCCGTTCACCTGTAATGTCTGTGGAAAGGGATTTGTTCAGTCATCCCACCTGCTAACACACCGGCGAGTTCACAAACGACTGCAAGGTTTGGATTCTACACTTATCGATGCTGTTAATCATATCCAGGTCTGAATCATCTTCACTCTGACTTTTTTCTTCTGTTGAGGTTTGATATTCTGAATAAATGTGAAATAGACATTTGATTGAATCATTGTTGTAGATTTTTGTCTTTTTCATTTGAGTGTTTAACGTCACCAGGCTGGAGCTCAGAAAGGGCAATCTGAGGGAGGATCACACAGTAGGAACAGAACTTCATTCTTGACCCAGTCCTTCAGGGTCACGCTGAGAGGGACAAACAGCACTTTGGTCTTTTTCGTCACTTTTCACTGACAGCAAAGTCCCCGTGTGGGTGAATCCTGAGGTGTGTAAGAAATATGTCCCAGTCGTTCTTTTCCATGGTTCCGAGCTCCGAGACACGGAACAGAAGCTCTTTTACAACTGTGTTTAGAGTTAGGACGAACAATGGTGAATGCTGGAAACGTGCTGTCAAAGATTGGTGTAAAACTGGGATCTATTCCTGACTGAGAGTGAAACGGCAGGTTTAGGTTTCCAGACTAAAAATCCAAAAAGTCTAAAACATTTTAATGTGTGTGTGTGTCAGTCCTGGTTTATTGAACAGAAACTGGCTTAAAATAAATTGGTTGAAGTCTGCATCAAAGTAGCAGCTGGAGACGTTCAAAGGAGCCTGTTAACTGCTGGGACAATTAGACAACAATTTGATTCCCAGATAGAGAAGGAGCTGCAGTGTGGATCCAAAAATTCTCAGTTTTGTTGTGTGCTTCCCATACACTATCCTTTTAAATAAACCTCACTCCTATCAGCCTTTAACCATTAGAAACAGAACAGAGAGAAGCTGAGCAGCAACAGAGCCCTGACTGACCATTTAAGAATGAGTGATGTGTTCAGCTGAAGTTTCCTGTTGGTAGTTTTTTGGGTGATCTTATTTTGATCATTCTCAGTGACCCCTGGGTGTGAACCTGCTCTCCTCTCTTTCAGACATTCACTCACTTAGCATCTCCTCTCCCTCAGAAACTCAATCACTTAACATCTCTCATCTCTCTCACACTCACTGAACATCTCTCTTTCTCTCCAGGCATTCACTCACACTTACCTTACCTTCCACCTCTCTTACACTCTAACCTCGCTCCTCTCTCACATTCACTTCACCTCTCTCCTCTCAGAAACTGTCTTCATCACTTAATGTCTCTCTATCTTTCTTTCAAACACTCACTCATTTAACCTTCCTATTTCAGATCTGCTTAAACTTATTCATTGTTTTCTCTCTCTCATTACCTCTCTCTCAAAAAGCACAAACACACTTCATCTCTCTTCGCTGTCTGAGAAAACATCTAATTGATGGAGATTCAATCCTCTCTGTTTCTCTCTCCCACTTCCTCTGACAGGCCCTGACTCACTTTAAATCTCCTCTTTTCTAATAACCCTCTTTGGGAAAACTCATTTGTTCTCTAATTCCTCCTCATTTCTCCCAGTGATGACCCTCAGTCCATCTCCCAATTCAGTGAATGTGTTAAAAGTCCAAATAATCTCCTTTATTGTTTAAAATGGGAATGGAGGTGAACGTAATGCTGAGACCGGCAGCAATCTGTGTGGTTGTTCTTGATGCTGTCAGAGTGAGTTCACCCTCACAGACAGGAAGACTGTTCATGGTGATAACATCAAACTGACGCCGGCTGTTTCATTCTCAGGTATCACAACTTCCTGTTTCTCTGCTGCCGGTTCCAAACCTCACATCTCACTTCTGAGCAGAAAATAAATCCAGGGACCACAATCTGGTGAGAACATCTGTCAATGCGGCCTTTATCTGTCCACAGAGTCAGGGCAGAGTCACACAGGTCACATTGTGGTGACATTTACAAATGAGCCAGTTATTTCTATTCAGAGTTTCCATTCTCAGATATAACCAGCTGTGTCTGTGGATCAGTTACTGAGTTCCCTCTGCTTCCCATAGCTGGGAACTGATAGCCTGCTCCCTTATATACAGAGCATTCTCTCTGTATTGCTTGTTTCCTCTGATTCTCAGCTTTTATCTTTGACCTTCCTCATCTTTCTGCTTTTTAAATCTTTCTCAATTTTTCTCTGTCTTTCTGTCTCTCCCTTCCTCTGTATCTCTCTCAGGCTTTGTGTGTTCCTATTTAATCGAGCTGTTCAAAATCATGAAGAGTTTCTGATTGATTTTCGAAGGAAAAACAGGGAGAGAAGCAGAAAAACCCGGCAGATCCGGCGGCATCTGTTCAGAGAGAAACAGTTAACATTTTGAGTCCATATAATTCTTCAGGGCAGGAAAAACATGGGTTATCCACCTTAGATCAGGGAATGTAATGGGGAGAGGTGTTTAAAATGACAAATGATTTATGATAGTGTCAATGGAGAGAAATTATCTCCCAGGAGCACAAGGGTTTGTCGATGGAGAGAATCTATTTCCCCGGTGCAGGAGGGTCTGTAAGCAGAGGACACAGAGATTTAACTTAATTGACAACAGAACTGGAGGGGGTGATAAGGAGAATGTTTTACACAATAACTTGATATGATCTGGAATGCACAAACTGACAGGTGCTCGAAGCAGGTTTAGTAGTACCTTTCAAAGGGAATTGGATAAATACTTGCAGAAGGTAAATTGGCAGAGTTATGGTGAATGGGATTAATTGGACAGTTCACTCATCTTTGTGACATTCTGAATGTTTCTCTCCGAAGGTTTTAATATTTGATCTTTTCGGTCATAATGTGTCTCAAACAGAAGATTTAAACATTGGGTTTGATGAGCTGTCAGATCTCTTTCCTGTGTGTCTCTGTAACTTGCGAACTGGAGATAACCATGAGAAGGAACTGATTATTTTCAGTTCCTCTAACAGATTCCCCTCAGATATCAGGAATCCCTGGAGTTCCCCATATCCTCATTATTCTCGCCTCGAGTATAACAGCTCTCAGTCAGGCCGAGTCAGTCACATGTGTCTCTGTCATGATGTTTCCACTTGTATTTTATCACTCACCTCCCAGTGACACTCACCATAACACAGACACCGTAAAATATCATTGTTCCCTTACACTTTGTCCTCCTATTATAATCAAATGTTTGTTGGGCCTCTTGTCTCCCTTAATGTCAGATTACCTGCAGTTAAAATGACCTCAGAGACACTGAAACCGACCTTTCTGATTATTATACCAGACTCCAATCAGCCCCAGGAGCTGCAGTTGTAAAATACAGCAGAATTGGAATAACAGACAGGTTATTGTCTGATACTGACAGTGGCAGAGTAACACACACCGGAATCTAAATACATTATATCAATGGACCATGACTCACTCACACTATCAAATGAAACTTAAACTTTGGTTATGGTGCACGAGATACTGACTGTATTACCATTACATTGGATCAAATGCTGTGTTCACTAACATACTGCAACGTGACTCTTATTATTTGAACAAGCATTGTATTTGTTACACTCAGAGTAAGTCAGTGCTTTGCTGTGTTGTCTCTGTGCTCCATCCCCACTCTGATTGTATTGGAGCCTGTGTGGGTCATTGTTACACTGAGACTCTGTCACTGTGATTATTGGACAAGCAGCAAGTCACCGTCACAATGCCCGGCTGATTGACGGCAGCGTGGACCAATGGGAAGAGGGGGCAGAGCTGGAGGCCCGATCAGGAGCGGTTGGTCCTCCAACCATTAGGAGCAAACGAGGGGCGGGGCCAACTTTGACTCGAGCATGCGCAGTGTGAGTAAAGGCGATGGAAAACGGTTATTTTGGGCTCGGAAATCTGTTCGAGGTGATTGGCGGTACGGAGAGAGCAATGGATCGTCCAGGTGGGTGGAAGCGCTGCGTAACCATGTTGTGAGAGTCGCAAAATGCGGAAGAGAGCTTCCCGGACCCAGTTTGCACCGAGCGGGGCTGCAGCTCCTCATGTTCGTTTCGGGTTAACGTTCGCCATCTTTATTGGGGGCAATATGCAGCAGTGCGCACGTGTGGCCGCCATGTTTGTAGAGGGCAATGTTGTCAATCAGTGGGAGGAGCTTGTTCCCCAGTGTTCAGAATGGAGACAACTTGTCCATCAAACTGCATCAACCCTCTGAGTCCCAATGTCTTATTGATGAGGCAGAGCGGTGACAGAGAAGGAAAAAGAAAGGGAAAGTAAAACAGTAAATGCTGGAAAATCTCAGCAGATCTGACAGCATCTGTGGAGAGAGAATAGAACCAACGTTTCGAGACTGGATGACCCATAGTCAGAGCTTGTACACGTGTAAACAGAGCATGTAAACTTTGACACCTCCATGTACCCTTGTACACCTCTATCAATCTACTTTGCTCCAAGGAGAACAAGTTATCCAGCCTAACATTGAGGTGTATAAAATTCTGAGGGGCACAGATAGGGGGGACAGGAAGGAACTTTTCTCTTTAGTAGAGAGGTCAATAACCAGGGGCCTGGATTTAAGTTCAGGGGCAGTAGGTTTATAGGAGATGTGAGGGAAAGCTTTTTCACTCAGACGGTGGTGGGAATCTGGAACTCACTGCCTGAAAGGGTGGTAGAGGTGGGAATCATCATCACATTTAAGAAGAATTTAGATAAGCTCTTGCAATGCCATAGTATGGAAGGTTACACATCAAGTGTGGAAAATGGGATTAGAATAGAACGGTGCTTGATGGCCGGCACAAACACGATGGGCCGAAGGGCCTCTTTCCATGCTGTAAAACTCTATTGATCACCCACGTTGGCAGCAAGTTCAATATCATCATCAGTCACAACCCCCCTGTATCTTCACTAACTGAAACAATCCATTTAAAACATTTTTATCGAGAATGTAGCCATATTTCTTTTGGACTGGCAGCCTGCATGGAGACTTTCAGCTCTCTGTGTCCAGGACAGGAAACCGTGAGCATGGATCTGTCAATCAGCCTCAATCAGCATCTTCAGGAGAATTGGGAGGGTGAATATTAGATACAGCAGAGTGAGAATGGAGGGAGAGTGTGTGGGATGGAGATTCACAGCTTTTGGGGAATGAGAGAGGAAAGAATGTTCCATGGAAACTAGAATTGTCTGTTCTGAATTTCTATCCTGTACTGACTGTGATGAATTTTGTAAATTGTTTTTACAGGATATTAGAAGAGGAATCACACTGATAAATCTCAACTATCACATCTCGATCTGACAGAGTCACTCGATTCCTTGGATACTAAATATCCTCAGCCTCTGAATGGGAAGGAGAAATGTTTGACCGGTCTGTCCACTGCAAGATTTTAAGCAACAGTGTGACTGGAAAAACACCGGGACACAAACACACACCTGAGTGAGAGTGTTCCAGTGCACTGACAGTGGAAAGAGCTTTAACCAGTTACACAGCCTGAAAATACATTGCAGCATTCACAGCAAGGAGAGACTGTACACGTGTTCTCTGTGTGGACAAGGCTTCAAATGATTGACCTGCAATGATACAAGGAGACCGACAATATGGAAAAACCGTGGAAATGTGAGGACTGTGGGAAGAGATACAAAGCGCCCTCTCTACTGGAAGCTCATCGGCGCAGCCACACTGGGGAGAGGCCGTTCACCTGCTGGGTGTGTGGGAAGGGATTCACTGATTCATCCACTCTGCAGAGACACCAGCAAGTTCACACTGGTGAGAGTGCATTCACCTGCTGTCAGTGTGGGAAGGGATTTACTCAGATATCAAGCCTGCGGACACACCAGCGAGTTCACACTGGGGAGAGGCCATTCACCTGCTCTCAGTGTGGGAAGGGATTCACTGAGTCATCCAACCTACAGAGACACCAGCGTGTTCACACAGGAGAGAGGCCATTCAGCTGCTCTGCATGTGGGAAAAGATTCACTCAGTTATCTCAACTGCGGGCACACCAGCGAGTTCACACTGGGGAGAGACCGTTCACCTGCTCTCAGTGTGGGAAGGGATTCACCCAGTTATCCAACCTGCAGACACACCAGCGAGATCACACTGGGGAGAGGCCATACAGCTGCTTTCAGTGTGGGAAGGGATTCATTCATTTATCAAACCTGCAGACACACCAGCAAGTTCACACCGGGGAGAGGCCATTTACCTGCGCCGTGTGTGGGAAGGGATTCACTCGGTTATCCACCCTGCAGTCACACCAGCGAGTTCACACTGGGGAGAGGCCATTCACCTGCTCTCAGTGTGGAAAGGGATTCACTCAGTTATCTAATCTGCGGAGACACCAGTGAGTTCACTCTCAAGAGAGGTCGTTCACCTGCCCCGTGTGTGGGAAGGGATTCACTCGGTTATCCACCCTGCAATCACACCAGCGAGTTCACACCGAGGAGAGACCATTCACCTGCTCTCAGTGTGGGAAGGAGTTCTGTGATTCATCCACCCTGCTGACACACCAACAAGTTCACAAGTGAATATGGGGATTAGATTCTGCTGTTATTGTTTCTGCTCTCAATTACATCCAGGACTGCATTTTGTTCATTCTTGGCCAATGGGGAGGGTCGGAGGGTTTCTTTCTGCTGGACTGGCCGGTCTCATGACTTTGCCTCCAGTGGGCTGATGCTCTTCGAGTCTTGTTGCGAATCCCTGGTTTCAGATTTCACAAGGATCACAGAGTAAGACGGTGTTAGGAAATTCAGAGATATTTCGTCAGCATTTATTTTTGAAATCCCCCAAATGCCCCATCCAATTTCCTTTGTAATTGTTTATTGTCTCCACTTCCCTCACCCTCGTAGGCAGCGAGTTCCAGGTCATTACCATTCGCTGCATCAAAATATTCTCCCTCACATCTCTCCCTGCATATCTGACCCAAAATCTTCAATCAATGTCCCCCTCGTCCTTGTCCCATCAGCGAATGGGAACAGCTTTTCTTTGTCCACCTTATCTAAACCTGTAAGAATCTTGTCTACCTCTATCAAATCTCCCCTCAACCTCCTTTGCTCCAAGGGGAACAACCCCAGCCTGACATCGACAATAAAGAACAAACTAACAGAATACGTTAATACCTGAAATTAACTGTGGAGGTCGAATTTCTGTTTTAAAAATATTGCAAACATATTGTCCTGGACAATAAAGGAATTTGAATAACTCACCTTGAATGTGGGTGAAATGTGTTATGATCCAGGTCAGAAATCCAAGGTGTTTTAGAAAATCAGCCTCGCCAGAAGATTTGCACTCGAGTGAGTGTAAGGTGTTTCACTCCAGGTACGATTCAAGTGACCCACTAGGAAGCTTTTATCAAACAAAGTTAATTTAAGAACACAGTTAAAATATAATTAGAAAAAATAGCATAACTTTTACCAATTGCAATAAAAAGCAACCATGATCTTGCTTATATCAACCAGTGCAGCTTAGTGTTCCAAATCAAATAATCCCTACAAATATACACCCCATTCTAGGTTTTGCACAGAAAGCAGGTATGCTCACGTGATGCTGGATTTGGCAGCTTTTTAACACCTGCTGTGAATTAGCGCTTAAAATGTTGAATTCAAACTCTGCCTTCCCTGTCCTGGAACTTCCAAAACCGAGAGAGAGAGAGACTGCTTGCTTCTATGTTCCAGCTGGCAACTCTCAGGCAGCGGAATCTTCATTCTAGAGAGAGAGACGACAAACACTGCTTTCAGTTTGCAGTCCAGACAGCTTGTGACAAAATGAAACTAAAACTTTCTCCTGTTAAAAAAAACTGTCCAAAGACAGCACTGACCTTTCAATCAGGCTCCACCCAACAATTCCAAAAGGATCATAAAACTCCAGGTCACTGTATTAGCCCAGGCTCAAAATAAACAAGATGCCCATTATATTGCTTCATTATATTCATAGAATAGAATCCCAACAGTACAGAAAGAGGCCATTCAGCCTATCGAGCCTGCACTGACAATAATCCCAGCCTTTCTCCGTAACCCCACCTGTTCATCCTGCTAATCCCCCAGAAACTAGGGTCAATTTCGCATGGCCAATCAACCCAACCCACACATCTTTGGATTGCGGGAGGAAACCGGAGCACCCGGAGGAAACCAACGCAGACACGGGGAGAATGTGCAAACTCCACACAGACAGTGACCCAAGCCAGGAATCAAACCTGGATCCCTGGTGCTGTGAGGCAGCAGTGCTAACCACTGTGCTACCGTGCCACCATATTGTTCTATGTATTAGCGGAGTTGTAAATCAGTGAAGGCCAGCATAATACTTGGTCTGTGAAACACTCCGACATCCATGAACTTTGTTTTAAAGAAATCCACATTTGAAAGCCCGGTCACTGCATGAAATATCAGACCATAACAGGGGGAGATAAGAAAGACAGACACTCACTTTGATCTTTTCGTCAGCACATCTGAGAGTTAAGAATGTGTGACATGATTTTGGGATACCGGAGTGAGTGTACAGATGTGATTTGTTACATGTGAAAAATAACAAGCCTAAATTCATGGTGAGTTGGAGTGAAGAGCGGGTCCCAAACACACACAGCTACTTGAGACACAGCAGGAGATGAAATGGTTAATGTGGCCAGGGGATTGAGACAACATTGTGACATCATCAAGGCACTGACACACACTCCAGAGAGAAACTGAGTTCACTGGCGGCACGGTAACACAGTGGTTAGCACTGCTGCTTCACAGCTCCAGGGACCTGGGTCGATTCCCGGCTCGGGTCACTGTCTGTGTGGAGTTTGCACATTCTCCTCGTGTCTGCGTGGGTTTCCTCCGGGTGCTCCGGTTTCCTCCCACAGTCCAAAGATGTGCGGGTTAGGTTGATTGGCCATGATAAAATTGCCCCTTAGTGTCCTGGGATGCGTAGATTAGAGGGATTAGTGGGTAAAATATGTAGGGATATGGGGGTAGGGCCTGGGTGGGATTGTGGTCGGTGCGGACTCGATGGGCCGAATGGCCTCTTTCTGTACTGTAGGGTTTCTATGATTTCTAAAACAATCAGGATCCAATTAAACACACTGCACATCCTCACAAAGTGAGGAAAATTACAGTAAAAGGAATAATATTATAGATTGGGACAATTAAGGGCTTGGGGGAAATAATACTGAGTAAGAACTGTCCACAACTTGGATAGGGGTAAAGAGAGAGCTGGAGAATCTTTTACATCCATGCTTGACCTGTTGCTTGAAGCATCTGTCCTTATGTACGAGTAACCTAGAACTCACAGCGCTCCTTCAGAAGAAAAAAAGATTGAGTAGATGTTACCCCAGGCGGGACCAGAACAGAACTGGAAAATAACGGAGTGAAGTTGAGTGAGGGATCAGAGAGAGAGCATCTTTAACAGCTCTCTTGAAAGCCCAGCATGTTAAAGAGCCTGCCAACCCCTCTCACCCACTTTCCCGAAAGTGCATCAATCTCAGCAGGAAATGTCCAGAAAAATCAAATATTTTTACTGATAAAAGTTTATTAATGAAACAGAACATGGTTAAAACAAACAGAAAATGACTTGAGGATCAAAGACAACCAGAGTAAAAGGATGTTCACAATGTTCTGGACACAAATGGTTTCTCTTCAGCTGCTCTGTCCCCTGTTCCTCTGACTCCCCGCTTTGGACACAGGGACACTGAACCCCGGGGGTCACGTCACCATCAGCCCCAGTCACCCTCTCCCGTGTCCTGATTGGTTGGAGGCCCATTTCCCACTCCAGTACCTTCCTGTCTCTGTATTATTGCGACGCCCAGGGCAGTTTTCCAACTGGGGCGCAGGCACCATTATTCTCAGCTAAATTCAGCCTTCAGCTCCGTCGCCTGGCTGTCATTGACACGAGCAACAGAGACAGAAAGGTGTCCCAGGCTCAAATGGGAAGTTGAAACTTGTGGGTCGAAAGCAACACTTCACCATTTGCCAGTCAAATCCATGTTATTTACACTGGGGGTTTTTATGATGAGATTAATTGAATTGTTCGGCGAGTCAGCAAGCTCGAGAAGCACTGATTCCAGATTGTTCAATACTTCTGTCTTGAATCACAAAAGCTTCTCACTTTATCCCCTTCCTGAACTGAATTCCATCATCCTGAGCAGCTGTGGGTGTCACCTCTCTGTGTAAACTCCTGCCCCTTTTTATAAGGCTCTCTCATTCCTTATTGTGGGTCAATTCTTTAATGGTTGAGGATCGCTCTGTGATGTAGTGAGTGTTTATCCGGTCAATCAATGTTTCTGATGTCAGTCGGAACGTCCATCGTTACTTTTCACCTGTTTCTTACTCTGTGTTATAAAAAAATAAAGTTTTTTAATTTTTAACAGAATGGTCAGCTTTAAGGTTTCTTGAGTCTGTGGCGACGTCATCCAAAGGTCAAAGCCTTTCTCTTTTCTCCTTCCCGTTTAACTAAGGGTTGTGTGGAATATTCCACTCAGGGGGAGGTGGTGGGAATGTCGCTGGCCGAGTAATGCAGAGACCCAGCAAAGGATCTGGGGACAGGCAGCTGGTGGGATTGGATTCAGTGAATCAATCTGGAATTATATAAAGTTAGTGTCAGAAACGGTGACCATGAAACTATCGACTGTTGTAAAAACCCGTCCAGTTCACCCTCTTCATGCTCCCTATTAGGGAGGGAAATCTGCCATTCTTACCCGGTCTGGCCTACAAGTGAATCCAGACCCACACAGCGATGTGGGTGAATCTTAACTGCCCCTCTGAAATGGCCGAGCAAGTCACTCCGTTCAGGGGCAATTAGGAGATGAGCAACGTGTGCTGGGGCTTTGCCAGCAGTGTCCACATCCCAGGAAAGAATAAAGAATATTCCACGGAAAGTGATGGGTGATTTGAAATGAATTGAAAGTAGGTCAGGAGGTGCTCGTATCATCCAGAGCTGCTTTTCAATGGATCCTCCTGTTTAAAATAAAAACACATCAGTGTGTCCCTTTCCCAGACACAGTTGACCATGGAATATCACAATGCTGTTTTTAAACATTCCTTTGTTAAAGAATCAGTCATTTAGAATTGTGAAACAGACAGAAATTAAATGTTCCGTTTTTCCTGGGATCCTCCTGTGCCTGGCACCGGTGTCCTGAACAAGGTTATTAACATTCTCTGGGTTAAAGGTTCCTCCTGGTTCTTGCTGTCTGTTGTGTCCTTTGTCACAGTCTGTACCAGGACATTTCTATTGAAAGGTTGTTAAGAAATTCCAGTGAATTCCAGCCCCTTGTGTAACGTTCCATTTGGTGTGCGTCAGATTCAGAGATGTCCACGTGTGTGTGAAAAGGGTTCTGGGTAAGGGTTTTAACCCTTCTTTCCCCGTTAGTAACAATGAGCCCTGTATTCAATTCTAAAGTATAAAGTTCTCATTAGATATCAATTCTACCTGTTATCTACATTTCACCAACCAGTCTATATTTTCATCACAGGACTGCAGTGGGAGCACCGTCAACATCTTACTGACTTGACCGATTTTATCGAGGAGATGACAAAGGTGATCGATGAGGGTAGAGCAGTGGATGTTGTGAACATGGATTTTAGTCAGGCTTTCGACAAGATCCCTCATGGTCGGCTCATCCAGAAGATTAAGATGCATGGGATTCACGGTGACTTGGCCACTTGGATTCAGAATTGACTTGCCCATAGAAGTCAGGGAGTAGTGGTGGAGGGTGTTTTTCTGACTGGAGGTCCGTGACGAGTGGTGTTCTGCAGGGATCTGTACTGGGACCTGCGCTATTTGTGATATATATCAATGACTTGGATGAAAACGTGGATGGGTGGGTTAGTAAGCTTGCAGACGACACAAAACTAGATGGAGCTGTAGATAATGTAGAAGGTTGTCAAAGGATACAGTGGGATGTAGATCAGCTGCAGATATGAGTGGAGAAATGGCAGATGGATTTTAATCCGGGCAAGTGTGAGGTGCTGCACTTTGGGAGATCAAATGTTCAGGATAAGTATACAGTTAATGTACAGGGGGATCTTGGGGTTCAAGTCCATAGCTTCCTGAAATTAGCCACACAAATATTTAGTCGGTAAAGAAGGCATATGGCATGCTTGCCTTTATTGAGTACAAGAGTCAGCATGCCATGTTGCAGCTTTATAAAACTTTGTTTGGGCTGCACTTAGAATATTGTGTTCAGTTCTGGTCGCCACATTACAGAAAGGATGCAGAGGCTTTGATGAGGGTGCAGAAGAGGTTTCCCAGGATGCTGCCTGGATTGGAGGGTGTGAGCGACTGACAAACGAGGGTTGTTTTCTCGATAGCGGTGGAGGGTGAGGGGAGACCTGATAGCAGTCTATAAAATAAGAGACATAGAATCTTTTCCCCCAGACTTGATATGTCTAATACCAGGGAGCATGCACTGAAGGTGAGATGGGCAAAGTTCAAAGGAGATGTGAGAGGTAAGGTTTTTTACACAGAGAGTGGTAGGTGTCTGGAATGCGCTGCTAGGAGTGGTGGTGGAGGCAGATACGATAGGGGTGTTTAAGGGGGTTTTAAATAAGCACATGAATATGTGAGGAATAGAGGAATATGGACCAAGGGCAGGCAGAAAGGAATAGTTTAATTTGGCATCATGTTCGACACAACATGGTGGGCTGAAGGGTCTGTTCCTGTGCTGTACTGTTCTACGTTCTATTTGTGATCTCCATTTAGAAAAAGGAAATAGAGGCACTGGAGAAGGGGCAAGAAAGATTCACAAGAATAATCCCAGAACTGTCATCACTTGTGAACTCACTGGTGTTTCACCAAGTTTGCTGACTGAGTGAATCCCTTCCCAGTCAGAGCAGGTGACCAGCCTCTGCCTGGTGTGAACTCACTGGTGGGACATTAGTTCCCGAGAGCTTTTGAAGCTACGCCCACATTTAAAGGGTCTCTCCTGGGTGTGATGATGTTGTGTCTGGGCAGGCTGGATAAGTGAGTAAATCCTTTCGCACACACCGAGCAGGTGAATGGTTTCTCCCCGGTGTGAACTCACTGGTGTTTCAGCAGTGTTGATGATATTCTAAACCTCCTTGAACAGTGAGAGCAGCTGAACGGCCTCTCCCCGGTGTGAATGTGCTCGGGGATCATCAGTTCCTGAGAGCTTTTGAAGCCGGCTTCTCGGGCAGAGCATTTAAAGGGTCTCTCCTTGGAGTGAGTGGCTTTGTGTTTCTGCAGGCTGGATGACTGAGTGAATCCCTTCCCACACACAGAGCAGGTGAACGGTCTTTCCCCAGTGTGAACTCGCTGATGTTCCCACAGGCTGGATGACATTTTAAATCTCTTTGTGCAGTGAGAGCAGCTGAACGGTCTCTCCTCAGTGTGAATGCGCTGGTGGGACACCAGGTCCTGAGAGCTTTTGAATCCGCTCCCACAGTCAGAGCATTTAAACCGTCTCTCATTAGTGTGAGTGACTTTGTGTCTGCGCAGGTGGGATGAAGTAGTGAATCCCTTCCCACACACCGAGCAGGTGAACGGTCTCTCCCCAGTGTGAACTCGCCGGTGCACTCGCAGGTTGGATGATGTTCTAAACCTCTTTGTGCAGTGAGAGCAGCTGAACGGTCTATCCTCAGTGTGAGTGCGCTGGTGGGACATCAGATCCTGAGAGTCTTTGAAGCCACTCCCACAGTCAGAGCATTTAAATGGTCTCTCATTGGTGTGAGTTGTTTTGTGTTTCTGCAAGCTGGATGAAGTTGTGAATCCCTTCCCACACACACAGCAGGTGACGGCCTTTCCCCGGTGTGAACTCGCTGGTGTGTCTGCAGGTTGGATGATGTTCTAAACCTCTTTGTGCAGTGAGAGCAGCTGAACGGTCTCTCCTCAGTGTGAATGCGCTGGTGGTCCCTAAGTACCTGAGAGCTTTTGAATCTGCTCCCACAGTCAGAGCATTTAAATGGTCTCTCATTGGTGTGAGTGGCTTTGTGTTTCTGCAGGCTGGATGACTGAATGAATCCCTTCCCACACACAGAGCAGGTGAATGGTCTCTCCCCAGTGTGAACTCGCTGGTGTATCTGCAGGTTGGATGAAGTTCTAAATGTCTTTGAGCAGTGAGAGCAGCTGAACGGTCTCTCCTCAGTGTGAATGCGCTGGTGGGACATCAGATACTGAGAGCTTTTAAAACCACTCCCACAGTCACAGCATTTAAATGGTCTCTCATTGGTGTGAGTGAGATTGTGTTTCTGCAGGCTGGAAAACTGAGTGAATCCCTTCCCACACACAGAGCAGGTGAATGGCCTCTCCCCAGTGTGACTGCGTTTATGAATTTCCAGCTCAGATGGGAACCCGAATCTCTTCCCACAGTCCCCACATTTGCACGGTTTCTCCATGGTGCGGGTGTCCTTGTGACTCTCCAGGTTAAACAATCAGTTAAATCTCACACAGAACACGGGTACAGTCTCTCCCCGCTGTGAATGCTGCGATGCATTTTCAGGCTGTGTAACTGGCTCTTTCCACACTCAGTGCACTGGAACACTCTCAGTCGGGTGTGTGTGTCTCAATGCATTTCTAGTCACAGCGATGTTTACAATCTTTTGAACCCAATAGGCCAAACAAACATTTCTCCTGCTAGATTCAAAGGTCGATGATATTTAGGTCCCAAGAAATCGAGTCACTCTGTCAGATCTCGATGTGATGTTGGAGATTTCTGTATGATTTCTCCTTGTCTAATATCCTGTAAGTCAATTTAGAAAAAAACATCGCAATTCAGAATACGATCGAAATTCAAATCTACATTTCTAGTTTATGGAGCATTCATTAAAAACACAGTCATGGAGCATTAAACTTGCCGAGGCCTGTTCCCGGGAGGGAGGGAGAAGCCCCGCAGCTGCAAACCAGGGAGCTGTCAATGATTCTGAAGGGTTTGCGGATCCACAAAGTGTTTCCAAATCCTCCCAGCCACCGCCTAACGCTGACTCCGCTTCTCCGGGACAAACAAGCGCCAAGGACAGCAATGACACTGCGCATGCTCCACATCACAATGCCCGGGGTGTGATTGACGGCAGCTCCGGACCAATAGGAAGGGGCGGGGCTGGAGGACCGAGCAGGAGCGGCTGGTCCTCTAACCAATCGGAGTGAATGAGGGGCGGGGCTGAGGCGTCCCCATACAACGCACGGGAAGGAGTTCGCATGCGCAGTAATGTTACAGTCTGGAGCATGCGCAGTAAGCAACGGCGTTTGCAGTACGCACAGTGTGGGTGATAGCAATCGGAGCGAAGTTCCTCTGTCTCATCAGCAGCCGGTAAGGATGCGGAAACATAGAGGGAGTAATGGAACCGGCGGATGGACGTAGAGGGTTTCCAAATACCTGGTCAAGGCCTCAAATCTCGAAAATGAGCCCGTCAGTCTGTGTTTGCAGCTTCCGGTCTTTTTCCCGAGACGAGGCTCAGGTTAACGGCCGCCATCTTGATTCAGCAGGGAGGAGAGCGCATGCGCGGTGTCTTGATGATGCACCAGCGAGTGGGCGGGGCTTCATGTTTCTGCTTCCCCTCCAGGTCCTAGCTCCGGGTCCATTAGCACAAAGTGCAATAGGTTTCTCAACAGCTTCACCCACCCTCAGGCTGCAGCTGCTGTTTGCAGCCTAGATGAGTCCATGGGCCATGTCCATATTCAGTGTGAGAGTTGAAAACCCTGTATAGTTACCTAAAGCGGTTACACAGCTTTTGGTTACACTTCAGCCCCAGGCTCCTCATGTTTATATAGAAACATGATGTGGAGATGCCGGCGTTGGACTGGGGTGAACACAGTAAGAAGTCTCACAACACCAGGTTAAAGTCCAACAGGTTTATTTTGTATTTGCTACCAAGTAAACCTGGTGAGACTTCTTACATAGAAAATAGAAGCTGGGAGTCGGCCGTTCGGCCCTTCGAGTGTGCGCCGCCATTCATTATTGTCATGGCTGATTATCAAATTCAATACCCTGATCCCTGTCGCCCCAAGAGATTTATCTCATTGAAATCAGACTCTACTTCCACTTTTGAAGAACGTGAATCCAAAGATTCATGACCCTCTGAGAGAAAAACATCTCATCTCTGTTTTCAATGGGCAATGCTGTTTTTTAAAACAGCGACTCCCTAGATTCTCCCCTGAGAGTAAACATCCTCTCCAGATCCAAAACAGAAAATGCTGGAAAATCTCAGCAGGTCAGGCAGCACCTTTTCTCCCCCTTTGCTTCGCCTTTCCCCTTTTTTCTCCCTCCAATCCACCCTCCCCTCCCCCACATCTTCATCCATCACAACTTCTTCAGCTTCTCTGCTGTTTGGCCATTCACACTTTCTATTCTCTCTATAGACTGCCATTAGCATCCTTTCCCCTGGTTCCTGTGGCTTGGACCCATCTTTCATCCCCTCACAGTGTAAACATCTCCCACTTTCTATACCTTTTTTATGCTTTGACAAAAGGTCATCTGGACTCGAAGCTTCAGCTCTTTTCTCTCCTCACAGATGCTGCCAGATCTGCTGAGATTTTCCAGCATTTTCTCTTTTGGTTTCAGATTCCAGCATCCGCAGTAATTTGCTTTAACCCTTCTCTCCATATCCACCCTGTCAAGAGTTTTCAGAATCTTGAAGGTTTAAATTAAGTTGCCTCTTACTCTTTTGAAGTCGAGCAGAAGCTAAACTCAAGCAGAGACTGTCTCACTGCTCCTCATCAGACAATCCACCCATTTCCAGGTATTAGTCTACTAAACCTTCTATGAACTGCTTCTCGTAAAGCAGTTAAGGAATAATATGCACTCATATTTTTCCTGAAATAAGGAAACCAATAATGTACACACTGCTCCAGATATGTCTAACCAATGCCCTGTGCAACTGAAACATAACTTCCCTGCTTTTACTCAATTCCCCTCATAATAAATAATAGCTTTCTGAATTACTTGTACCTGAGATAATATTGCGATTTTCTATCGTGATGGATTTTGGATACTTTTTCTTAAACAGGGGGTTAGAAAGGGAAGATTTACACACAAGCTCAAACCAAGAGTTGTCTCTTCTGATATGGGCTTTCTGAATGGGATAAGTAGGTAGATGTGAATGGAATGTTTCCACTTGTTGGTGTTTCTAATACTGGGAACCATGAACAGACAACAGAGACGAATAAATCAAACAGGAGGAGTTATTTATTTCTTGTTAGAATATGGAACTCACCGCGACTGGAAGTGGTTGAGACAAATACTTTAGATGCTTTAAAAAGGAAACCAGATGAGAACATGAGAGAAAAGGGATTAAAAAGTTGAGCTGAAAAGCTGAGTTGAGGTGAGCAGAATGAGAGGAGATTTGTGTGGATTAGAAATTCCAGTACAGATCAGGGGTGGGGTGGCGGCGGAGGCAGTGGTACAGTGGAACTATCACTGGACTAGCAACCCAGAGACCCAGGATAATGTTCTGGGGACCTAGGTTCGAATCCCAGCACAGCAGATGGTGAAATTTAAATTCAATTAAAAGTCTGATGATGACCATGAAACCATTGTTGATTTTCGTAAAAACCCATCTGGTTCACTGATGTCCTTTAAGGATGGAAATCTGCCGTCCTTAACTGGTCTGGCCTACATGTAACCCACAGCAATGTGGTTGACTTTCAAATGCCCTGTGAAATGGAGGGCAGTTGGGGATGGGCAATAAATGCTGTCCCAGTCAGTGACGCCCACACCCCGTTAAAAATGAATTTAAAAATTAGACTGGCCTGTTTGTGTTTTGTGTATCTCATGTATTCATAGAATCTCTACAGTGCAGAACGAGGCCTTTCAGACCATCCCACCCAGGCTATTCCCGTAACCCCACATATTTACCCCGCTAATCTCCCTAACCTACATATCTGGGACAGAAAGGGGCAACCACCTAACCTGAACATCTTTGGAGAGTGGGAGGGAACCGGAGCACCCGGAGGAAACCCACACAGACACGAGGAGAATGTGCAAACTCCATACAGACAGGTAACCAAGGCCACAATCGAACCCAGGTCCCTGGTGCTGTGAGGCAGGAGTACGAACCACTGTGCCATCCATGTAATTCTTTGTAAACTGATTTTGCAGGAAATTGAAGGGAAGGATTTGCAGTCTGGATGATCGAATCTCACGTCTGACAGAGTCAATCGGTTCATCGGGATCTGAAAATTTGTGCATCTGAAGGGATTTAATTGACCATCTCAGCAGGAAGCTGGTGAGAATCCGTTCATCTGCTCCTCCTGTGGGGAGGGATTGATACAGCTGGAAAACATGCTGACACGACAGCGAGCTCACAACAGTGAGAGTTCATTCACCTGCTCCGTGTGTGGGAAGAAATTCATGTGTTCGTCCAACCTGCTGGCTCACCAACTCGATCACATTGATGAGAAGCCTCTTCAAAGCTCTGATTCTGGGGACAGTGTCGAGACCTCTGAGGAACAGGCCCAACACCAGCGAGTTCACACTGACAAGAGACCGTTCAGCTGCTCCCACTGCGGGAAGAGGTTCAGCCAGTCCTCCCGCCTTGCAGAGCACCAGCTCCTTCACACACACGAGAGACCGTTCAGCTGCTCTCACTGTGGGGAGTCGTTCAGCGACTCAGTGCATCTCACTGAGCATCAACAAGTTCACACCAAGGACAGGCCATTCAGCTGCTCCCAGTGTGGGAAGAGATTCACTCAGTCCTCCCACTGCACCGTTCACCAACTGGTTCATTCTCAGAAGAGACATTTTAAATGCTTTAAATGTGAGAAGACCTTCAAAAGAAGGATTAGTCTGCTGAGACACCAGGGCACTCACACCGGGGAGAGGCCGTACCCCTGTTCTGTTTGTGGGAAGAGATTCGCTCATTCATCTCATCTTCTGACACACAAGCGAGTTCACACTGGGGAGAGGCCTTTCCTCTGCTCCCTGTGTGGGAAGAGATTCACTCGATTTTCACGCCTTTTGACACACAAGAGTATTCACACTGGAGGGAAACCATTCACCTCCTCAATGTGTAGAAAGGAAGAAGTTCAATCAACTGACCAGCTGACACACCAGCAAGTTCACACTGGGGAGAAGCTGTTCACCTGCTCGGTGTGTGGGAAGGAATTCACTCGGTCTCACTATCTTCTGAGGCACCGGCGAGTTCACACTGGGGAGAGGCCATTCCTCTGCTCCGTGTGTGGGAAGATGTTTCCTTGTTCATCCCAGCTTGTGATGCACGAGCGTGTTCACACAGGGGAGAGGCCTTACGCTTGCCCTGTGTGCGGGAAAGCATTTGCTTCTTCACAACACCTGCTGAAACATCGGCCTGTTCACACCGGGGAGAGGGCGTTCATCTGCTCCGAGTGTGGGAAGGCTTTCACCGAGTCATCCAGCCTCCGGACACACCGCCGCACTCACACCGGGGAGAAGCCATTCTCTTGCTCCATTTGTGGCAAGAGATTCACTCAGTCGTCTGGCCTGCTGAGACACCAATACATTCACACAGGGGACAGGCCGTTCACCTGCTCTGTGTGTGGGAAGGGATTCACTGATCCATCCCGCCTGCAGACACACCAGCGAGTTCACACCGGGGAGAAGCCGTTCACCTGCTCTGTGTGTGGGAAGGGATACACTCAGGTATCCAGCCTGCAGAGACACCAGCGAGTTCACACTGCGACAGAACCGTTCACCTGCTCCCTGTGTGGGAAGGGATTCACTGATCCATCCCGCCTGCAGAGACACCAGCGAGTTCACACTGGGGCAAAACCTTTCAACTGCTCCATGTGTGGGAAGGGATTTAATCAGTATTACAGCCTGCTGAAACATAGACGACTTCATGTGTGACCGGCAAAGTTGGATTCTGTTGTTTCTGCGCCCTGAGATAAACAATAACAATTGGATGAATAGGGGAGGCAGTGGCACAGTGGAATTATCACTGGGCTCAGGGTAAGGCTCTGGGGACCCAGGTTCGAATCCCACCACAGGCAATGGTGAAATTTGAATTCAATTAAAATCTCGAATTAAAAGTCTAATGACAAACCTTAACCATTGTTGATCGTCATCAAAACCACTCTGGTTCAGTCATGTCCTTTAGGAAAGGAAACCTGCCATCCTTACCTGGTCTGGCCTACATGTGACTCCAGACCCACAGCAATGTGGTTGACTCTCAAATGCCTTCTGAAATGGAGGGCAGTTAGAGATGGGCAAGAAATGCTGGCCCAGCCAGTGACGCCTATATCCAGTAAAAATGAATTTAAAAAAGTTCCTCAGTATCTCGGTAACCTCCTCCAGCCCCACAACACTCTGTGTAAATACAAGTTGTTGATGATTATGCCCTGAGATAGAAAATGTGAACCCGATTCCCCTCGTCCGCCAACACAGCAACTTCTTCACAAAAATTGAAGCACATGGGATTGGGGCGAATGTATTGAGATTGAAAACTTGTTGGCAGACAGTAAATAGAGTAAGACTAAACAGGTCTTTTTCCAACTGGCAGGCAGTGATTATTGGGGTAATGCAGGATCAGTGCTGAGACCCCAGCTAGTCACCTGCCTGGGTCTTCTGTTTTTTTCCCCCTGTTTATTATGCATAATTTTTAAATTGTTGCTTCTTAATATTCTGATTTAAAACCATGGATAAACTCAAACCACTTTTGGATAACCTGTGACTCCCTGATCAAGAATCTTACCGACCACTGCATGCCATTCTGGTCACCGTATTATAAAAAAGATATCTCGGCACTGGAGAAGGGTACAGAGATGATTTTTAATGATGATATCAGAAATGTAGAAAACAGCTCACCATCACCTTCTCAAGGTCAATCAGAGGTGAGCAATAAATGCTGGCCAAGCTCGCGATGTCCACATCCCATAAATGATTTTTAAACTGTGTGTTTGGTTATCCATCAGGAAAGGATTGACACGCTCACGCTTTCTTGAAAAATTAAGGCTGAGGAGTAACCTAATAGAGGGCTTCAAAATTATAAAAGGTTTTGAAATAATGTTTCTTCTTTTGGAGAAAGGCAAAACTGGAGACCATCAATACAAGACAGTCGCCAAGAAACCCAATAGGAAATCCAAGATAAATTTCTCCACCCAAAGAGTGGTGAGAATATGGAAATCATGACCACAGGGAGTGAAATGAACAGTATCGATGTCTTTCAGGGGAAGCTCAACAAGTATTTGTGTGTGATTTTATAACTCATTCAGGATTTATTTCAAAAAATCTAAGAACAATAAAGTAACAGGAGATATTTTGAGGCATCTGAGAGTGTGTGTGTGTGTGTGAGGGTGTCTGTGAGTGTGTGTGTGTAAGGGTGTCTCTGAGTGTGTGTGTTACTTCTCATTGGTTTCACACCAACCTTCCTCTTTCTGAGCAGACATTCTGGCCCCTGATAAACCCATTGAGTAATTTGAATGGTACAATTCAGAGATTCTTCATCCAGGGTGAAACCACAGGCTGTCTGTGTGCTGTGTAAAACCAGACATCTACACAACCTAATCCCACTTCTGGAACAACGTGAAGTGACTACAATTTTCCAGATTGATTTCTTTGCTCTCAATATTCTTTCAGATAGTTCATAAATTCCATGAGTACGTTATCCTTTAACACACCTGTGTGACCAGTTTAAATACTACCCTCACTCTGACCAACATATAGCAATGGGATTGTTGCTATTACAGGAATCCATTCTGTAAATCTGATTCCAAGGCTCTCTGGAGTAATGCATTGATCCAGACCTTCCCACTCAACACCAATTCATATCCCCATCTGAGTTCCAGATTTTAACATGATTTTTCAAAACACAGGCAGCAGGGTGGCACAGTGATCAGCAGCGCCAGGGATCTGAGTTCAATTCTGGGCTCAGGTATTACAAGTAAGCTTACATTAACACTGCAATGAAGTTACTATGAAAATCCCCTAGTCGCCACACTCGGCGCCTGTTTGGGTACACTGAAGGAGAATTTAGCACAGCCAATGCACCTAACCAGCATGTCTTTCAGACTGTGGGAGGAAACCTGAGCACCCGGAGGAAACCCATGCAGATACGGAGAGAACATGCGAACTTCACACAGACAGTCACCCAAGACCGGAATTGAACCGGATCCCTGGCACTCTGAGGTAGCAGTGCTAACCACTGTGCCACAGCTCTCTGTGTGGAGTTTGCACGTTCTCCCTGTGTCTGCATAGGTTTGCTCAGAGTGCTCCAGTTTCCTCCCACACTCCCAAGATGTGCAGGTTAGGTGGATTGGCCATGGCAAATTGCCTCTTAGTGTATGGGTTAGGGGTAAGCCGAGGAAGAGTCGGTGAGACTCGATGGGCTGACTGGCCTCTTTCTCCACTGTAGTGATTCAAGAAGAAACATTATTTAAGATCTTCGAACCTGATTCAGCATACCTCTCCCTCACAGCACATGAATTTTTCTCTCAGATCAGTTGTTCCTTTATAGTCTGTGTTGTTCTGAATGGGTGGCACGGTAGCACAGTGGTTAGCACTGCTGCTTCACAGCTCCAGGGTCCCGGGTTCGATTCTCGGCTCGGGTCACTGTCTGTGTGGAGTTTGCACATTCTCCTCGTGTCTGCGTGGGTTTACTCCGGGTGCTCCGGTTTCCTCCCACAGTCCAAAGATGTGCGGGTTAGGTTGATTGGCCAGGTTAAAAATTGCCCCTTAGAGTCCTGGGATGCGTAGGTTAGAGGGATTAGCGGGTAAATATGTGGGGGTAGGGCCTGGGTGGGATTGTGGTCGGTGCAGACTCGATGGGCCGAATGGCCTCCTTCTGCACTGTAGGGTTTCTATGATTCTATGAATGATGACAGTATTAACCTTATCCAAACCTGCCCTAACCCTCTTGTCAGTTCATTTACTGAAACAAGGGTCTGTTGTTTTAATGGTGACAATCCCCGTCTGCTCAGTTATTCCTTTAACTCAGCCCTACAATTGTTGTGAATTGCTCTCTCATGCTCCCACATTTCAGTGACAAATGTTGATCTGTTTGCTCCGAACCCACTGGGCTCCATCTGTTTAAAGCCACAAACAGAAAGGTCCAGTTTTCTCCTGGAGTTTGACACAGAGCAACTTTTAAAATGAAGGCAGCACTGCTGCCTCACAGCGCCAAAGACCCGGGTTCGATTCCCGGCTTGGGTCACTGTCTGTGTGGAGTTTGCACATTCTCCCTGTGTCTGCGTGAGTTTCCTCCGGTTTCCTCCCACAGTCTGAAAGACGTGCTGGTTAGGTGCATTGACCCGAACAGGCGCCGGAGTGTGGCGACTAGGGAAATTTTACAGTAACTTCATTGCGGTGTTAATGTAAGCCTACTTGTGACTGATAAATAAACTTTACTTTGATGCAGAGTTTCAGCCAATGAGGGAGCTCCAGGCTCTCCCCGCCATTCACTCCCATTGGTTGGAGGAACAGCCACTCCCGCTCGGTCCTCCAGCCCCGCTCCTCATTCACTCCGAGTGGTTGGAGGACCAGCCACTCCCGCTCGGTCCTCCAGCCCCGCCCCATCTTCCTATTGGTCCGGAGCTGCCGTCAATCAATCCCCGGGCATTGTGAACGGGAGCATGCGCAGTGCCGATACTGGAGCGATGTTGTTGGAGGGAAATTGACAGCGATTCAGATTCAGAAACTGGAGGTGAGCGGGAGGAATGGGGCCGGTATTTGGGTTTGAGAGTCTAAATAAACACCCTGTGTAGGCTGGGAATCCAGAACTGGCAGCTACAGATCCCCTGTTCGCATTGTTCAACCGCAGTTGCATTTCTACAGCAACTTTCAGGACCACAGGATCTCCGAAAGCATTTTACAGCCAATGAAGTAGATTTGAAGTGTAATCTAATGGATCATTATATTGTAATGGTTGGATCAGATAACATCTTACATTTACAGACTTGCATTTACATAGCATCTTACACATCCACAGTAAGTCCCAGAACATTTTACAGCCATTCTGAAGTGTAGTCACTGTTGTAATTTAGGAAATGTGGCAGCCAATTTACACACAGCAAGAGCCCACAAACAATGTCCGTTGATGTGTTTTTAGTGATGTTGATTGATAGATATCGGCCTGGACTCGGGATAATTCCCCTGCTCTTCCTCAAAATAGTGGGCATGGGATACTCAGTAATTTGATAAAGTGGATTCAACATTGGCTCAGTTGTAGGAGACAGAGGGTGATGACAGAAGGCTGCTTTAGTAACTGGAGGCCAGGGTCCAGTGGCGAGCCACTATTATCATTTATATAAATGACATAGATGACTATGTGGGGGATAGGATTGGTAGGTTTGAGGATGATACAAAGATTGGCCAGGTGAGCTGCCCAAGACCGCAAGGAACTACAAAAGGTTGTGAATGGAGCCCAATACATCACGCAAACCAGCCTCCCATCCATTGACTCTGCTACACTTTCCGCTGCCTCAGCAAAGCAGCCAGCATAATTAAGGACCCCACGCACCCTGGACATTCTCTCTTCCACCTTCTTCGTTTGGGAAAAAGATACAAAAGACTGAGGTCACGTACCAACTGACTCAAGAACAGCTTCTTCCCTGCTACTGTCTGACTTTTGAATGGACTTACCTTGCATTAAGTTGATCTTTCTCTACACCCCAGCTATGACTGTAACACTACATTCTGCACTCTCTCATTTCCTTCTCTATGAATGGTATGTTTTGTCTTATAGCGTGCAAGAAACATGTGACAATAACATCAAATCAAATCAAAATCAGTGAGGGTGAGTGTCTTGGGCTACAGGAAGATATAGACAGAATGGTCAAATGGGCAGATAAGTGGTAGGCTGAGTGTGAGGCGACACACTTTTTGGAAGGAGTAATTTGACAAGGAAAAATTCAGTGAACGGCATGACACTAGTAAGCTCTGTGGAACAAAGAGACCTGGGTGTGATTGTCTATAGATCTCTGAGGACAGAAGTGTATGTTAGTAGGCTGGTGAAAAAGGCATGTAGGACACTCGCCTTTATCAATTGAGGTATAGATTACAAAAGCAAGGAAGTCATGTTGGAGTTGCATAGAACTGTGGTGAGGTCACTGCTAGAATACTGTGTCCAGTTCTGGTCGCCACATTATAAGAAGGATGTGATTGCATTGGAGGGGGTGCAGAGGAGATTCACCAGTGAAGGTGAGTTACAGATGAGAGGGACAGTATCAAAAGAGAGAACCATTGACAATATTAGATAATGTGGGGAAGTTGGGTTATCAGTGGTTTAGAGGGTAAAGGGAGATGAAGGGGGGTCTCATGGACAAGATGAGCAGTGAGAGGGTTTGATGGGAGATAGCAGAAGAATTGGAGAAAGATGTGAGTTCAGTACTTGGAAAAAGGGAAATTTCAGAGAGAGTTTTGTCTGGTGGTCCAGTGGAAGGGAGGGAAGCAGCTGATCAAATTGTCTCAATCTTAGAGAGAAAGAAGCTCCACGAGCCCCTCACACTTGTTGTTGAAGATGAGGATGGAGGAGACAGGAGAGAGGCCCTTCAAAAGGAGAACTGGTCGGTCAAAGCCCCGCCCACCCCCACGTGGGCTTGGGTTCCGCCCCCTCGTTGTCTTCATGCGGCAGATTGACCAATGGCAACGCGTGGAGGACCAGATGGGCGCTGGTCCTCCAGCCAATCAGAGTCCGGGCCCTGTGTCAATGGCTGCATGGAGCTTCCGTTGTTGCGGCTGCTCCTCTGAGTGAAGATTGAGCTTCAGACAGACTCAAACTTCCTCCTGTCTCCTACATCTGTGAGTAAAACACTTTCTTTTCTGCCCCTTTCTATTCCTTTCCTCATTCTGGGGGATATTGGGGACTAGCAGCAACTGAAGAGTGGGTAGTGAATCCAGGGAGAGTGCAGACTCTGGAAAGGGTGGCCCAGGTCTCTCTCTCTCTCCCTCTTAAAGACATTGACATCTTTGCTCCCTCAGCTTGACTGATTTATTTGTCTGGCTAAAAAGATGGTCTCTTTCCTGATGTTCACAATTGAAGGGCTAGTTTCCCCAGGAGATGTCTGACATATAATATTGTGCACATTAATCATAGAATACTTACAGTGCAGAATGAGGCCTTTTGGCCCATTGCATCTGCACCGAACACAATCACACCCAGGTCCTATTCCCGTAACCCCTCATATTTACCCTGATAATCCCTCTGACATTGGAGTCAATTTGGCATGGCCAATCAACCTAACAAGCACATCTTTGGACTGTCAGAGGAAACCGGCGCACCCGGAGGAAGCCCATGCAGACATGGGGAGAATGTGCAAACTCCACATAGACAGTGACCCAAGGCCGGAATTGAACCCGTTCCTGGTGCTGTGAGGCAGCAGTGCTAACCACTGTGCTGCCTTAATAGAAACATAGAAAAACTACAGCACAATACAGGCCCTTCAGCCCACAAGGTTGTGCCGAACATGTCCCTACCTTAGCGATTACTAGGTTTACCTATAACCCTCGATCTTACTAAGTTCCATGTTCTGATCTATGATCCAGATGTGTCAGACTTATGATCAATAATTTCACAGATGTCACCAAAATTGATGGTGTGATAAATAGTGAGGAGCAAAGCCTCAGATTACTGCAGGATGAGGATTGGCTGGTTAGATGGAGAGAGAAAAGGCAAATGGAATTTAACCCTGGAAAGTCTGAGGTAATTCATTTTGGAAGAACAGGACAAGGGAACATATAATGAATGGTTGGACCCTAGGAAGTACAGAGGACCAGAAGACTCGAGTGGTGCATGTCCATTTTACCCTGAAGACAGCAGGACAGTGTGATGAAATGGTTAAGAAGGGATTTGGGATCCTTCCCTTTATTAGCCGAGGCATAGAATATAAGAACAAGGAGGTTACGATGGAGTTATGCAAAATGCACACAGCTAGAGTATTGTGTGCAAATCTGGTCACCACATGAGAGCACTGAAGGGAAAAGAAATGAATCCAATCTCTATATTCCACACATTTTTAGTCCAGTCATATAGACAAAAATCTGTCTGGCCGCCTGCATGGAAATTTTCAGCTCTGTGTCCAGGACAGGAAGCAGTGAGCATGGATCTGTCAATCAGCCTCAAGCAGCACCTTCAGGAGAATTGGGAGGGTGAATATTAGATACAGCAGAGTGAGAATGGAGGAAGCGTGTGTGGGAGGGAGATTTGCAGTTGTTGGGGAATGAGAGAGGAAAGAATGTTCCAGAGAAACTAAAATTGTCTGTTCTGAATTTCGATCCTGTACTGACACTGATGACTTTCGTAAACTCCTTTTATAGGATATCAGAAGGTGACAATGTACAGACAGAAATCTGGAACCAAACGTAACATCAACATCTGACAGAGTCACTCAATTCATCGGGACCTGAATATATTCGACCTTTCAATCCAGAAGGAGAAATGTTTCTCTGTTCTGTCTGCTTCAGAAGACTTTAAACAAAGACTTTAAAAGCACCAAGACACTCACAAACCTGAATGAGAGTGTTCCAGTGCACTGTGTGTGGAAAGAGCTTTAACACTGCCTGAAAATACATCGCAACATTCACAGCGGGGAGAGACTGTACCCATGTTCTGTCTGAGATTTAGCTGTTTAACCTGGAGAGTCACAAGGACAACCGCACCATGGGGAAACCGTGGAAATGTGGGGATTGTGGGAAGGGATTCAGGGTCCCATCTCTACTGGAAACTCATCGACGCAGTCACACTGGGGAGAAACCGTTCACCTGCCCTCAGTGTGAGAAGGGATTCACTGACTCATCCGCCCTACGGACGCACCAGCGAATTCACACTGGGGAGAAGCCGTTCACCTGCTCTGACTGTGGGAAGGGATTCACTCGGTTATCCAGCCTGCGTGCACACAATCTCACTCACACCAATGAGAAACCGTTTAAATGCTCTGACTGTGGGAGCAGATTCAAAAGTTCTGGAGAACTGGTGTCCCACCAGCGCATTCACACTGAGGAGAGACCATTCAGCTGCTCTCACTGCTCAAAGAGGTTTAAATGGTCATTCAGCCTGCAGATCCACCAGCGCATTCACACTGGGGAGAGACCACTCACCTGCTCTGTGTGTGAAAAGGGATTCACTCAGACATCCGCCTTGCTGCGACACCAGCGAGTTCACACTGGGGAGAGGCCATTCACCTGCACTGTGTGTGGGAAGGGATTCACTGGGTTAACATACCTGCGGACACACCAGCAAGCTCACACTGGAGAGAGGCCGTTCACCTGCTCTCAGTGTGGGAAGGGATTCAGTGCATTATCCAGCCTGCAAAGACACAAGCGAGTTCACACTGGGGACAAACCGTTCATCTGTTCTCAGTGTGGGAAGGGATTCACTCAGTTATCCCACTTGCGGACACATCAGCGAGTTCACACTGGGGCGAAACCGTTCACCTGCTCTCAGTGTGGGAAGGGATTCACTCAGTTATCCAGCCTGGAAACACACCAGCGAATTCACACTGGGGAGAGGCCATTCACGTGCTCTCAATGTCAGAAGGGATTCACTGAATCATCCGACCTGCTGAGACACCAGCGAATTCACACTGGGGAGAGGCCGTTCACCTGCTCTGTGTGTGGGAAGGGATTCAGAGTTTCATCCGCCTTGCTGAGACACCAACAAGTTCATGAATGATTAGAGAGGTTGGATTCTGCTGTTATTGTTTCTGCTCTCAATTACACCCAGGACTGCATTCTGTTCATTCTCACAGTTGGTCAATGGGGAGGGTCGGAGGGTTTCTTTCTGCTGGACTGGCCGGTCTCATGACTTTGCCTCCAGTGGGCTGATGCTCTGAGTCTTGTTGCGAATACCTGGTTTCAAATTTCACACGGATCACAGAGTGACAGGGTGTTAGGAAGTTCAGAGATATTTAGTCAGCATTTCTGTCTAAAACCCCCCAAATGCCCATCCAATTTCCTTTGTAATTGTTTATTGTCTCCACTTCCTCCACCCTCATAGGCAGTGAGTTCCAGCTCATTACCATTCGCTGCATCAAAATATTCTTCCTCACATCCCCCCCCTCCCCGTGCATTTCTGACCCCAAACCTATAACCTGTGTCCTCCTCATCCTTGTCCCATCAGCTAATGGGAACATCTTTTCTTTCTCCGTTTTATGTAAACCTGTCAGAATCCTGTCCAGCTCTATCAAATCTCCCCTCAACCTCCTTTATTCCAAGGAGAACAACCTGAGCCTGTAATCGACAATAAAGAACAAACTAATAGAATATGTTAAGACCTGAAATTAAATGGGAATGTTTAATTTCTGTTTTGAAGATATTGTGAATATATTGTCCTGGAAAATAAAGAAATTGGAATAACTCAGCTTGGGTGTGGTTGAATGGAATATATCAATGTGGAATCTGGGTTCATTCCAGTGAAAGTCTGGAATGCGTCATTGGGATGAATAAGTTTATCACTTTCTCTGGGAGTCCATTGTTAGAGGGGGTTAGAGTCATAGAGGTTTACAGCATGGAAACAGGCCCCTCGGCCCAACCTGTCCATGCCACCCTTTTTTATAGCCCTAAGCTTGTTGCAATTGGCCCATATCCCTCTGTACCCATCGTACCCATGTAACTGTCTAAATGCTTTTGAAAGACAAAATTGTATCCACCTCTACTACTACCTCTGGCAGCTCGTTCCAGACACTCACCACCCTCTGTGTGAAAAAATTGCCCTTCTGGACCCTTTTGTATTTCTCCCCTCTCACCTTAAACCTATGCCCTCTAGTTTTAGACTGCCCTACCTTTGGGAAAAGATATTGACTATCTAGCTGATCTATGCCCCTCATTATTTTATAGACCTCTATAAGATCACTCCTCAGTCTTCTACGCTCCAGAGAAAAAAGTCCCAGTTTATCCTGCCTCTCCTCATAACTCAAACCATCAAGTCCCGGTAACATCCGAGTAAATCTTTTCTGCACTCTTTCTAGTTTAATAATATCCTTTCTATAATAGGGTGACCAGAACTGTACACAGTATTCCAAGTGTGGCTTTACCAATTTCTTGTACAACTTCAACAAGACGTCCCAACTCCTGTATTCAATGTTTTGACCAATGAAACCAAGCATGCTGAATGCCTTCTTCACCACTCTGTCCACCTGTGACTCCACTTTCAAGGAGCTATGAACCTGTACTTCTAGATCTCTTTGTTCTGTAACTTTCCCCAACACCCTACCATTAACTGAGTAAGTCCTGCCCTGGTTCAATCTACCAAAATGCATCACCTTGCATTTATCTAAATTAAACTCCATCTGCCATTCATCAGCCCACTGGCCCAATTGATCAATATTCTGTTACAATCCGAGATAACCTTCTTCACTGTCCATGATGCCACCAATCTTGATGTCATCTGCAAACTTACTAACCATGCCTCCTAAATTCTCATCCACATCATTAATATAAATGATAAATAACAGTGGACGCAACACCAATCCTTGAGGCACACCGCTGGTCACAGGCCTCCAGTTTGAAAAACAACTCTCTAAAACCACTCTCTGGCTTCTGTCATCAAGCCAATTTTGTATCCGTTTAGCTACCTCACCCTGGGTTCAGGACAACCTGGGACTAAAAAGACTAATCGATCAGAATAGATAAATTTAAAGTGAATATATAATAGGAGAATCACAAAGAACGTGGAGTTACAAATGTACTGTTTGCAGAGAAATACATATAACCACTGTTAGAGAATGTAAACATATTTTTAAAAACATTATATTCTGTATTAAAATCATACACTTTGACTATGACACTCTGAGGCATGATGGTATATAACTATGTAAGAAGAACCACATTCTTTGAAAACAATAGCTACTGAGCGAAGCAAAAATAAACTCGCATCAGTGTGGGCTCCAGTCAATACAAGCTTCCCAGACAATTGAATGAATGAGAGCATACAGTTTCCTGTTAAAGAGTTTCCAGGACAGTTTTCTGATAAGGAGTTGCTCAGAGAGAGTGGAAATAACCTTTGAACTCTATGGACCGATGTATTCTCAAGCTGCTGGAGAGTGAAATGTCGTTGGCCAAGGTAAATGATCTACACTAATAATGATTGGCTCACATCCGGCTGGGTAAGCAGAGTGGGTACGCAAATGATTTTTGAAAGTTGCATACTTTTGGCAGCAATGTAATTTAGAATAGTTTGGGCTGCCCCAAGTTATTCTCCTAAGCCCCTGGACCAGGCATAGGCACTAAAGTAGGTTTCCAACCAGAATTACTGTCCCCATGAGTTCTTTGTATTAGCTGAGTTGTAAATCAGTGAAAGCCAGCATAATACTTGGTCTCTGAAACGCTCGAACATCCATGAACTTTGTTTCAAAGAAATCATAGAAAACCCTACAGTACAGAAAGAGGCCATTCGGCCCATCGGGTCTGCACCGACCACAATCCCACCCAGGTCCTATCCCCATATCCCTACATATTTACCCACTAATCCCTCTAATTTACGCATCCCAGGACACTAAGGGCAATTTTTTTGGCATGGCCAATCAACCTAACCCACACATCTTTGGACTGTGGGAGGAAACCAGAGCACCCGGAGGAAACCCACGCAGACACGAGGAGAATGTGCAAACTCCACACAGACAGTGACCCAAGCCGGGAATCGAACCCAGGCCCCTGGAGCTGTGAAGCAGCAGTGCTAACCACTGTGCTACCGTGCCGCTCTTAAATCTACATTTGAAAGCCCGGCCACTACATGAAATACCAGCAGCAAAACAGGCGGAGATAAGAAAGACAGACACTCATTTTGATCTTTTCATCAACATATCTGAGAGTTAAGAATGTGTGACATGATTTTGGGATACCAGAGTGAGTGTGCAGATGTGATTTGTTACATGTGAAAAATAACAAGCCTAAATTCATGGTGAGATGGAGTGAAGAGCGGGTCCCAAACACACACAGCTACTTGAGACACAGCAGGAGATGAAATGGTTAATGTGGCCAGGGGATTGAGACAACATTGTGACATCATCAAGGCATTGACACACACTCCAGAGAGAAACTGAGTTCAAAACAATCAGGGTCCAATTAAACACACTGCACATGCTCACAAAGTGAGGGAAATTAAAATAAAATGGATAATATAATGGATTGGGACAATTAAGGGCTTGGGAGAAATAATACTGAGTAAGAACTGTCCACAAGTTGGATAGGGGTAAAGAGAGCTGGAGAATCTTTTACATTTTTTATGGACTCGCAACCCAGAACTGACAGCGCTCCTTCAGGAGTAGGAAAGGTCGAGTAGATGTGACCCCAGGCGGGACAGGAACAGAACTGGAAAATAACGAAGTGGAATTGAAATTGTCTAAATGACTGGACTGACAATGTGTGGAATGTACAGACTGGGGGAACAATGGGTGGGGGCGGGGCTCCCGGGTCCGCGCGCCTGAACCCGGAGACGTCACCGCGGAGCAGAGTGATTGCTATTGGCTGATTCAGGCAGGGCTCCATTGTGCCATCACAATGACTCAGAGGGGCGTTCCCAGCACACACTGTCCCATTGGCAGCAATATCACTGGTTACAGAAGCAGCACACTGTGGATTGGACACCAGCTCAGCGCGGCTGGCGGTCAAAGCCCCGCCCACCCCCACGTGGGCTCGGGTTCCGCCCCCTCATTGTCTACATGCGGCAGATTGACAAATGGCAACGCGTGGAGGACCGGATGGGCGCTGGTCCTCCAGCCAATCAGAGTCCGGCCCCTGTGTCAATGACCGCGCGGAGCTTCCTGTGGACATGAATGTGGGGGTTCGATCAGTAAGTTTGCTGATGATACAAAAATTGGTGATGTGGTAAATAGCGAGGAGGAAAGCCTTAGATTACAGGATGATGTGGACGAGCTGGTTAGATGGGCAGAATAGTGGCAAATGTAATTTAACCCTGAAATGTCTGAGGTGATGCATTTTGGAAGGACTAACAAGGCAAGGGAACAGATAATGAACAATAGGACGCCAGGAAGTACAGAGGACCAGAGGGACCTTGGGGTGCATGTCCATAGGACCCTGAAGACAGCAGGACAGATTGATAAACTGGTTAAGAAGGGATATGGGATACTTGTCTTTTTTAGCCAAGGCATCAAATATTACAGCAGGCAGGTTATGATTGAGTGTATAAAATGCTGGAGTACTGTCTGCAGTTCGGGTCGCCACACTTTAGGAAGGATGTGATTGCACTGGAGAAGGTGCAGAGGAGATTCACCAGGATGCTGCCTGGGCTGGAACGTGTCAGTCATGAAGAGAGGCTAGTTAGGCTCGAATTGGTCTCCCTAAAGCAGAGAAGGCTGAGGGGGGGCCTGATTGAGATGTACAAAAATATGAACGCTCAGTTCACTGACCTTTAGTAGCTGGGTCAATATCCAGAGACATGGATTTAAGTGAGGGGCAGGAGAGTTAGAGGGGATTTATGGGAAACAATTTTCACCCAGAGGGTGGTGGGAATCGGGAACTCACTGCCTGATGGGGGGGGGGGGGGGGGGGCAGGGGGAGGTGGGAACGCTCAACATTAAGAAGCATTTAGATAAGTATTTGAAATGTCATAACATATAAGGCTGCTCCTGACCAAGTGGTGAAAGGTGGGATTAGAACAGATTGGTGCTTGAGAGCTGGCACAAATACGATGGGTCAAAGGGCCTCTTGCTGTGTTTTAAAACTCTGAGGACAGAATTATGACAGTGTGGTTATGTGTTAAATATTGGATGGTTCTATAATAAAGTACATTTATTATTATTTCTTGTCTTGTAATATAGTACTGTAGCTATGTTATATATTTCCAGTCAGAGCCATTATAGCACAGGGGGAGTCCATTGGACAATTCAAGGCCCTGCTGACTCTCTGTCGAGCAATTCTGTCAGTCTGGAGAGGGTCCCATTCTGTACTCCTGCAGCACCCATCCAATCTCATTGAGAAATTACTGACCATCTCTGCTTGACTACCCTCACAGGCAGCAAGTTCAGGAGCATGACTAATCACAACCCCCATATCTTAACCAACTTACAGATTTAGGGGAATGAGTGGGGAAAGAATGTTCTATAGAAACTAGAATTATCTGTTCTGAATTTTGATCCTGTAGTGACTGTGATGTCTGCTGCAAACTCCTTTTATAGGATATCAGAAGGTTAGGATCCATTGACAGAATCCCAAATCATGCGCCACGTCAAGATTTGACAGTCGCTCAATTCATCTGGACCTGAATACCATCGGCCTTTGCATCTAGAAGGAGAAATGTTTCTCTATTCTGTCTGCTTCAGAAGGCGTTAAATGTCAGTGTGACTGGAAAAGCACCAACGCACACACACACCTGAGTGAGAGTGTTCCAGTGCACTGACTGTGGAAAGAGCTTTAACCAGTTATATAGCCTGAAAATACATCACAGCTTTCACAGTGGGCAGAGACTGTACCCGTGTTCTGTGTGAGATTTAACTGATTGTTTAACCTGGAGAGTCACAAGGACACCCGAACCATGGAGAAACCATGGAAATGTGGGGACTGTGGGAAGGGATTCAGATTCCCATCTCGGCTGGAAATTCATCGACGTATTCACACTGAGGAGTGGCCATTCACCTGCTCTGTGTGTGGCATGGGATTCACTTATTTCTCCAAGCTGTTGAACCACAAAGTCACTCACACTAATGAGAGACCCTTTAAATGCTCCGACTGTGGGAGCAGCTTCAAAAGGGCGCAGGAACTGCTGAGACACGAGCGAATTCACACTGAGGAGAAACCATTCAGCTGCTCTCAATGCTCAAAGAGATTTAGATCAACATCCAACCTGCAGGAACACCAGCGAGTTCACACCAGTGAGAGACCCTTTAAATGCTCCGACTGTGGGAGTGAATTCAAAAGGTCTCAGGATCTGAGGGACCACCAGCACATTCACACCGAGGAGAGACCATTCAGCTGCTCTCACTGCACAAAGAGGTTTAGAACGTCATCCCACCTGCAGAGACACCAGCGAATTCACACTGGGGAGAAACCATTCACCTGCTCTGTGTGTGGGAAGGGATTCACTGATTCATTCAACCTGCGGGAACACCAGCGAACTCACATTGGGGAGAGGCCATTTATCTGCTGTGTGTGTGGAAAGGGATTCACCCGGGCATCCAGCCTGCTGACACACCAGCGGGTTTACACCGGGGAGGGGCTGTTTACCTGCTCTCACTGTGGGAAGGGATTCACTCAGTTATCCAGACTGCAGGTACACGTTCGAGTTCACACTGGGGAGAGACCATTCACCTGCTCTGTATGTGGAAAGGGATTCACTCAGTCAACATTCCTGCAGAGACACCAGCGAGTTCACAAGTGATGACAGGGGTTGGATTCTGCTGTTATTGCTGCTGTTAATCACATCCAGGACTGAACCATGTTCATTCTGACAGTTGGTGAAGTGGGAGGGTCGGAGGGTTTCTTTCTGCTGGACTGGCCGGTCTCACAACTTTGCTTCCAGTGGGCTGATGCTCTTTGAGCCTGGGAGAGCACATTTCCACTGAAATGATCCACAAAAACTGATAAAGGACATTTATTTAATCCTGGATAGTAAATAGTGTTTTTCCTACCACTGCAGGTAGATCTAAAATAAATACAGAAAGAACTGGAAAAACGCAGCAGCTCTGGCAGCATCTGTGGAGAGAGAAACAGAGTTAATGTTTCACATCCAATGTAACTCTACTTCAGAACTAAAGAGAGGGAGAAATGTGATGGGTTTGATGCTGCTGAGAAGGGGGGGAGGGGCAGGTAGAACAAAAGGGAAAGTCAGGGATTGGTTAGAGGGTGGGTGAGATTAAATGACAAAAATATCCCGGAACAAAAGGCAAAGGGAGAGGTAATGGTTGTGGTAAAGAAACAAAGCATTGGTCCAGAGTAAGTGTTAATGGCAGAATAAAGGACAGCTCTGTCTGGAAGCAAAAATGGTACTGTCTGGAAGCATGGTACATTGGGGAAACTATGCAGACGCTGCGACAACGGATGAATGAACACCGCTCGACAATCACCAGGCAAGACTGTTCTCTTCCTGTTGGAGAGCACTTCAGCGGTCACGGGCATTCGGCCTCTGATATTCGGGTAAGCGTTCTCCAAAGCGGCCTTCGCGACACACAACAGCGCAGAGTCGCTGAGGAGAAACTGATAGCCAAGTTCCGCACACACGAGGACGGCCTCAACCGGGATATTGGGTTCATGTCACACTATTTGTAACTCCCACAGTTTCGTGGACCTGCAGAGTTTCACTGGCTGTCTTGTCTGGAGACAATACACATCTTTTTAGCCTGTCTTGATGCTCTCTCCACTCCCATTGTTTTGTTTCTTAAAGACTTGATTAGTTGTAAGTATTCGCATTCCAACCATTATTCATGTAAATTGAGTCTGTCTTTATAAGCTCTGTTTGTGAACAGAATTCCCACTCACCTGAAGAAGGGGCTTAGAGCTTCGAAAGCTTGTGTGGCTTTTGCTACCAAATAAACCTGTTGGACTTTAACCTGGTGTTGTTAAACTTCTTACTGTGGAAGCAAAAAAACATGAAAACAAGATGCAGACTGGCACTCGGCAAAAAAAACAACCCAAAATGTAGGAGAGAGTTCAGGATGTGAAGTTGTTGAACTCAATGTTGAGTCCAGAAGGCTGTAATGTGCCTCATCGGAAGATGAGGGGCTGTTTGTCCAGCTTGTGTTGGGCTTCTCCGGAACATTGCAGCAGGCCGAGGACAGAAATGTGAGCGTGAGAGCAAGGTGGGGAATTCTAATGGCAAGCAAGCGGAAGGTCAGGGTCATGCTTGTGGACTGAGCGGAGGTGTTCCACAAAGAGGGCAGGGAACAGGGGACAGATGAATTAAAGAGAAACCATTTGTGTCCAGAACATTGTGAACATCCTTTTACTCTGGTTGTCTTTGATCCTCAAGTCATTTTCTGTTTGTTTTAACCATGTTCTGTTTCATTAATAGACTTTTATCAGTAAAAATATTTGATTTTTCTGGACTTTTCCTGATGAGATTGATGCACTTTAGGGAAAGTGGGTGAGAGGGGTTGGCAGGCTCTTTAACAGAAAGTGAGTCCCTCTGAGGTAATTGGCAAAGGAGCCAGAGGGGGAGATGAGATTTTATTTTTTGACACAGTGAGTTGTTCTGATCTGCCTGAAAGCAGATTCAATAGTTTGCCTCCAAAGGGTTAAGACTTGAGTGGGAAGAATTTGGGGAAAGAACCGTGCAGTTGGATGAATCAAAGAGTCCTTTCAAAGAGATAGCAGGAGGACGATGGGCTGAATGGACTCCTCCTGCAGCCTGTCAATCTCATCCTCCAGCTTTTGTGCATGTTAAAAGGGGCAGATTTCATTGCAGCCTCTTCCCTGTATATGTATTTAAAGAGACGGGTTTCTCTTTAGCCCTGAGTGACCGATATAACAATTGATTGGAGGCCCATTTCTCACTCAGTCGTCCAGCACCTTCCTGTCTCTCGATTACTGCAACATACATTGCAGTTTTCCAACTGGGGCGCAGGCCTCATTATTCACAGCTAAATTCAGCCCTCAGCTCCGTCGCCTGGCTGTCATTGACAAGAGCAATAGAGAGACAGAAAGGTGCCACAGGCTCAAATGGGAAATCAAAACACAGGGCTTTGAATGAATTATTAGGATCTCTGTAATGATCAATAATTTAAAGAAATGAATTCTAAACTCAATGAGTAAATTGAAGAATCACAGGACAAAACTTCCAACTTTTATGACTTCTACTCCAACAAACTGGAAGCAACAATGACAAAACACTTCTTTGTCGGGAACATAACCCTTAAACTGTAAAATTGAACTTTGCCCTTTTCCTCTTAACACCATCAAATGTCCCACTCAATGGTTATATTTTATTCCACCTTGGAATGTTCACACTCAATTCTCCAAGAATGAGTCCAAGGTGATTTTTCACTCCCCAAGGGTTTATTTCCATTGTTTTCCTTTTCCAGTCTGGCAACCTTTAATCCCAGAACTGTCCTTCACAGTGATGGTTCTCCTGGACATTTTCCCACGAACACAAGCAAGGCGAATCTTCCAGCCTTGTTTCACAATCCTCAGGAATTTGTGACCAACATTCGACATAGGAGCAGAAGTTGGCCATTTGGCCCTTTGAGTCTGCTCCAACATTTATTTACATCATGGCTGATCTGTTTGTGTTGCGTTGTGGGAAATTTACCACTTCGGAGTCAGACTTGGAGGTTCAACAAAACAGTTTTATTTCGGACAAAGCTTTGGGAGAAAGCACTGGTACTCCGCAGTACTTGGCAGCAACCTTCTCAACTACACAATGGTAGTTGAGCATCTTTATACCTTTTAGACAATAGATAGTACGGACATTAGCCGTTAACACATCGTTACAAGTTGAGTAGGCAGATACGGACATCGACAATTAACACATCGTTCCAAGCAGACAGGTACGGACATGGACAGTTAACACATCATTATACATAGAATGGATACATTTATGCAGTTATGTCTTCTATCAATGACTGGTTTCGATATATACATTTATGTATTTATGTCTCCATCAGTGGATGATCTCGTTACATTTATGTCCCCATCAGTGGTGGATCTTATTATCAAACTCATTGTTCTGGGTCTGCTCTTATCTCAAGTCTTAAAGTGCCCCAGGTCTGACCAGCTTCCTGCAGCAATTCAGATACTGCAGGTTTTAACTCTTTGTGTAACTGTCTGTGCCCAAAGCCAGTGCCTTTTAATGTCCCTTCCCAGAGTCCATTTTGTGTGCCAGGTAACCATTTTGTGTCCATCATTTTAATTTCACCATTACAGTTGCGTTCCACATTCTCGTTCCACACCCAATATTTTAGATTCCCTTATCCAACAACAGTTGGTATAAAGGCAAAATTCTGCTGTTGTTGGAATCTGAAACAAAAACAGAAAATGCTGGACAATCTCAGCAAGTCTGACAGCATCTGTAAAGAGAGAATAGAGACAGCATTTTGAGTCAGGACGATTCTTTGTCAGGTGAAGACAAGGAAAATCGGACAAAATTTATCCTGTGAGGGTCAAGAATTGGGAAGCAATCTATTAAACCTCCTCTGAACCACCCTCAATGCATTTGTATCATTTCTTAAATAGGAGACAAAACTGCAGCCCCTATTCAAGATGCAGTTTCAGCAACGCCCTGTATAACTGAAGCATAATATGTTTACTTCTATGTTCAATTTCTCTCGTAATAAAGGATTGCATTCCATTTGTAAGAACTTTGATTTATTTGAACTAAGATTTATGGGTGTTCTCTTGTTTACAATAATCTCCCTAATCATAAATCACACCAGGTTCCAGTGACTTAACCATATGGTAAGAAAGAACAATTTAAATGGTGAATTCAGAAAGTTAATTAACCATTAAAAATGTAACAAGTCAGAACGGTAAAAGGCAAAGTGTCGATTAACAGTTAATAGAGAAGGGTTCACTTTAACAATTGAACAGACTTCTCTCCATCCCTCTCAGACCAGGACATGAAGTGATGGCTCTGAAAACATGGATAACTTGTAAAACCAACAGCTCTCCACACCTCTCTGTAAACATCTCTCCCTCCACCTCTCTCTACCAAATTGCCTTCTCAAGACCACTTTTTTATACTTTAAAAATGTCGAAAGCCTATCTTAGCCAATTCCCATAAATCTTCAATTATAAACTAAGATAGACACGAGTTTTCAGATGATTTGAAAAGAAATGAACTGTCTGCTGAAAGGGTTAACTTTTCTACAGAACCTAAAGGGATGGGGAGTGAGCAGAAAAAAATTGGCCCACAATAATCCCACTTTACACAAGTATAAAAATCAAAACAAACTCGATTGTAAACTTCAGCTCTTAATTTTTTTGTTATATTCCACAACCTAATTATTTCTATTTGATCAGTTTTGTTAGGGATGGGTAACTTCTGTTCTTTATAAACTGCTTCACTCATTTTGTTGATTCCCCATGAACTCGGAGAATCAGAACCCAGATTTTATCATCCTTATCCTTTTTCTCCCTTTGCCACCACTCCCTCTGTTTTGCGGGAGGGTCGTGGGGATTCCAATCAGAACGAATCATTTTATCATAAAAGTAAAATACTGCGGATGCTGGAATCTGAAACAACAACAGAAAATGCTGGAAAATCTCAGCAGGTCTGACAGTATCTGTGGAGACAGAATAGAGCCAATGTTTAAAGTATGGATGACCCTTTACAAGAGCTGTTATGAAGTGTCTTCCAGACTCGAAACGTTGGCTGTATTCTCTAATAATTTTATCGATAAGTTTCTTGTTCTTAGTTTCCAAATAGCAGGTAAGAGACCTATCCGGTCCTCACTCGAGCTCTGAGTGTTTCACTGGCCATGCTTGGGTCAGTTTATAACCATTAGAATCTACTCTGAGGTCTGCTTTTCAGTCCAGTGCTATTTGGAGTATACCGTTACTTCACCGACTAACGGGTCACATGTCCCTCACAGTTCTTATCACAAATTTGGGATAAAATAATTTAAACAATGCCTGAGAACGCTTTTTAACTTCTTAACCAACTATCTGCCACTGTTTGTTGATTGATCAGACCCCCTTTTTACAGATTCAGGAATCTCAGCCGCTGAACACCAGCCGGTCCTGGAATAAGTTTAATTCTAACTCATTCCGAGTAAATATTCTCACCAGGTCCTGTGTCGGGGCCCTGCTAAGCAGCTTTAATGGTCCGTGATTGCAGAAACTGAGCAGTCACAGGAATGTGGTCAAGATAGTCCAGTCCCATAATGCCTCACATTCAATCTGCAGTCCTTCAATTATAACAGAATATGTGGCTGTATGTAGCTGCCTCGGCCATGGTCAACCCCAACACTGCCTTCTTGAACTGCTGCAATGCCTGAGGTGTAAGTACACCCACAGTGCTGTTAGGGAGGGATTTCCAGCTACACATTCCAGACTTTCACTGGACTGTAGATGGATACCAGATTGATATATTCCATTCAACCACTCCCAAGGTGAGTTATTCCAATTCCTTTATTGTCCAGGACAATATATTCACAATATCTTTAAAACAGAAATTAAACATTCCCATTTGATTTGAGACAGTAACATATTCTGTTCGTTTGTTCTTTATTGTCAATGTCAGGCTGGGGTTGTTCCCCTTGGAGCAAAGGAGGTTGAGGGGAGATTTGATAGAGGTGGACAAGATTCTGACAGGTTTAAATAAGGTGGACGAAGAAAAGCTGTTCCCATTAGCTGATGGGACATGGACGAGGGGGGACACAGATTTAAAGTTTCAGGTCAGAGATGTAGGGAGGGATGTGAGGGAGAATATTTTGATGCAGCGAATGGTAATGACCTGGAACTCACTGCCTACGAGGATGGAGGAAATGGAGACAATAAACAATTACAAAGGAAATGAGATGGGCATCTGGGGGAGTTTCAAACAGAAATGCTGACTAAATATCTCTCAATTTCCTCACACCCGGTCACTCTGAAATTTAAAACAAGGTATTCGCAACAAGACTCAAAGAACATCAGCTCACTGGAGGCAAAGTTGTGAGACCGGCCAGTCCAGCAGAAAGAAACCCTCCGACCCTCCCCATTGACCAACTGTGAGAATGAACAAAATGCAGTCCTGGATGTAATTGAGAGCAGAAACAATAACAGCAGAATCCAACCCCTGTGAACTTGTTGGTGCCTCAGCAGCTGTGATGAAATTCTGAACACTTTTTATACACTGAGCAGGTGGACAGTTTCTCCCCAGTGTAACTTCACTGATGTCTCAACAGGTGGGATAACTGAGTGAATTCCTTCCCACACTCAGAGCAGGTGAATGGTCTCTCCCCATGTGAATTCGCTGGTGTCTCTGCAGGTTGGATAACTGACTGAAACCCTTCCCACACTGAGAGCAGGTAAATGGCCTCTCCCCAGTGTGAACTCGCTGGTGTCTCCGCAGGTGGGATGACTGAGTGAATCTCTTCCCACACTGTGAGCAGGTGAACGGCCTCTCTCCAGTGTGAATGTGCTGGTGTTTCTGCTGGGTGGATAAGTGACTGAAACCCTTCCCACACTGAGAGCAGGTAAATGGCCTCTCCCCAGTGTGAACTCGCTGGTGTGTCCGCAGCTCGGATGACCGAGTGAATCTCTTCCCACACTGAGAGCAGGTGAATGGCCTCTCCCCAGTGTGAACTCGCTGGTGTGTCCGCAGGTCGGATGAACGAGTAAATCCCTTCCCACACTGAGAGCAGGTGAATGGCCTCTCCCCGGTGTGAATGTGCTGATGTGTCCGCAGGTCGGATGACCGAGTGAATCTCTTCCCACAACGAGAGCAGATGAATGGCCTCTCCCCAGTGTGAACTCGCTGGTGTATCTGCAGGTTGGAAAACTGACTGAACCCCTTCCCACACCGAGAGCAGATAAACAGCCTCTCCCCAGTGTGAATTCGCTGGTGTCTCTGCAAAGTGGATAACACAGTGAATCCCTTTCCACACTGAGAGCAGGTGAACGGTCTCTCTCCGGTGTGAACTCGCTTGTGTGACTGCAGGCTGGGCAACAGAGCGAATCCCTCCCCACACTGAAAGCAGATGAATGGCCGCTCCCCAGTGTGGCTGCGCCGATGAGCATCCAGCAGAGAGGGGGCTCTGTATCTCTTTCCACAGTCCGCACATTTCCATGGTTTCTCCATGGTGCAGGTGTCCTTGCCTCTCCCTTGGGTGGCCAATCAGTTGAAGCCTTGTCCACACACGGAACACGGGTGCAGTCTCTCCCTGCTGTGAATGGTGTGATATTTATTCAGGCTGTGTAACTGGTTAAAGCTCTTTAGTCCGTGCTCTGGAACAATCTCACTCGGGTGTGGCAGTGTGTTGCTGCTTTTCCACTCACTGATGGCCGAAGTCTTTTCAAATCCAAGTGGAAGCTTTAATCTGAAGCTCAGTGGCCAACTTCCGCATTGAGACGTCACAATGGAGCGCTGCCGGAATCAGCCAATAGGAATTACTCGGCTCCGCAGTGACGTTGCGGGGTTCCATGGCGCAGGCCCGGCTCGCGGACCCGGGAGCCCCACCCATTGTTCCTCCTCCCCCTGCACCTCCTCCAGCCAAGGTTTCCAGGCAACCGGCTGGCGGCTCCGGCCAGAGCGAGAAGCCGCTCGGTGATCTCCCCCTCCCCCCTCTCTCTCCGGCGGCTGCTGCTCCAAAAAGAGATCGAGAGCGGACCGCTGGCGGCAGCCGCACTGCGCCTGCTCCGGACAGCTGGGCTCAGCAGCGCTCTCTGCGCCTGCTCCGGACAGCTCGGCTCAGCAGCGCTCTCTGCGCCTGCTCCGGACAGCTGGGCTCAGCAGCGCTCTCTGCGCCTGCTCCGGACAGCTCGGCTCAGCCGCGCTCTCTGCGCCTGCTCCGGACAGCTCGGCTCAGCAGCACTCTCTGCGCCTGCGTGCTGGGCTGCCAGCTGAGGGAGTGGGGGAGGGGACTTTGCAAAATCTTCCCATCATTTTCTTCCAAGTCCCGCAGTTTGATTTGAAACAGAACAGCTTCTGTTTGTAGCTTCACCACAGACTCCAACTTCACACACAGACTCAAACTTCACCACAGACTCAAACTTCACACACAGACTCAAACTTCACCACAGACTCAAACTTCACACACAGACTCCAACTTCACACACAGACTCCAACTTCACCACAGACTCAAACTTCACCACAGACTCAAACTTCAGACACAGACTCAAACTTCAGACACAGACTCAAACTTCACCACAGACTCAAACTTCAGACACAGACTCAAACTTCAGACACAGACTCAAACTTCACCACAGACTCAAACTTCATCCTCTGGACAACAGCTGTGAGTAAAACACTTTCTCCCCCTGGGAAATGCAGAGACAGAGAAATTCTCTGGAACTGGAATTAGAGCTAAATATACTGAGGGGGAAAATGTGATTTTGTGGAACCTGTTTTTATTGTCTGAGCTTTTTAAAGTGTAATTTATCTTGTCTATTCAAATACTGTTTCTTAATGCATGATTCAGTGATGTTAATTTTAGATTAATTTTTAAAGTAAAATTTTTTAAAAATGAAACATTGTCTTTGTTTATTCGATTGGGATTTGTGGGAATTTGTTTATTATAAGGTGACCATGAGGATCGTAACAACATTGATATGTCTGGTGTTGTTATATGGTGCATATGATGTGGAGATGCCGGTGTTGGACTGGGGTGGGCACAGTAAGAAGTCTCACAACACCTGGTTAAAATCCAACGGGTTTATTTGGAATTACGAGCTTTCAGAGCGCTGCTCCTTCTCACCTGATGAAGGGGCAGTGCTCTGAAAGCTTGTGATTCCAAATAAACCTGTTGGACTTTAACCTGGTGTTGTGAGACTTCTTACTATATGGTGCATAATGGGTATGTTATTTATGGATTTGTATTACAGTTGATTTTGTTTAATTCCAGAATAGTATTGTAACTACACTGTATATTTTCCAGTCAAAGAGTCATCAGAGCACAAGATAAATCAATTCAGCAGCTTGAGTCCGTGCCCAGTCTCTGTCGGGGAATCCACTCAGTGCCATTTTTCCTCGATATCCCTGTTCCCCAGCACGTTTAATTCCTTCAAGTGCCCGACCAATTTTATTTTGAAATCACTGGTCGTCTCCACTTCCACCACTCTCATCATCAGTGAGTTCCAGAACATGATTGCTTGCTCCCTAAGTCAAGTTCTTCCGCACCCATCTGTATCTCTAATCATGTAATAGAGTTCTGAATATTGCATACATTTTTAGTCCACTAAATATGCTAATTTTTTATCTGCTTAGACACAAGCCTGTGTGAAGATTTCAGGAATATGTGTCCTGTACATGAAACAGTCAGCACGGATCTGTCGATTAGGATGAATCAGCACCCTCAGGACAATGTCTATTTCAGGTCCAGCAAAGTGAGAATGGAGGGAGAGTGTTTGGGATGGAGATTTACAAATTTTCAAGAATGAGAGGAAAGAATGTTCCACAGAAACTAGAATTGTCTGTTCTCAGTTTTTATCCTGTACTGACAGCAATGATTTTTGTGAATTTCTTTCACAGGCTATTAGAAGGGGAGAATTTTCAGACACAAATCTCAACAAACATGACGTTAGGATCTGACAGAGTCACCCAATTATTCAGGATCTGAATACCATCGGCATTTGAAACGAGAATGGAAAATGTTTGTCTGTCCCTTCAAACTGTTTAAACATCAGTGTGACTGGAAAATCACTGAGACACATCCACTCGAGTGAGAGTATTCCAGTGAACTGACTGTGGAAAGAGCTTTAACCAGTTACACAGCCTGGAAAAGATTGAAGGATTCACAGTGAGGAGAAAGACCATGTATGTGTTATCTGTGGGGTCAAATCTTCATCTGAACCTGGAGATGTACAAAGACACTCAGACCATGGAAATGTAGGGACTGTGGGAAGGGATTCAATTGTCCCTCGAAGCTGGAAACCCTTCGATGCAGCCACACTGTGGAGACACCGTTCACCTGCTCTGAGTTTGGAAGGGGATTTCGTGATTCATCCACCCTGAGGAATCACCAGCGACTTCACATCAGGGAGAGGCCATTCACCTGCTCTGAGTGTGGGAAGAAATTCAGCGATTCGTCTGCCCTGCTGACACACCAGCGGGTTCACAACGGGGAGAGACCATTCACCTGTTGTGTGTGTGGAAAGGGATTCACTCAGTCATCTACCCTGCAGAATCACCAGCGATTTCACACGGGTGAGGGACTGTCCCCCTGCTCAGAGCGTGGGAAGGGATTCACTCACTCATCCCTCCCGCTGACACACCAACCCATTCACACTGGGCCGAGGCCATTCATCTGCTCCGAGTGTGGGAAGGGATTCACTCACTCATCCCTCCCGCTGACACACCAACGCATTCACACTGGGCCGAGGCCATTCATCTGCTCCGAGTGTGGGAAGGGATTCACTCAATTATCTAGTCTGCTGAGACACAAACGATTACATACTGGGGAAAGGCCATTCATCTGATGTGTGTGTGGGAAGTGACTCAGTCAATCATCCAGTCTGCTGGAATACTGAGGCTCCTCCCCCAATAAGAAACCTGTTCAATGCTCTGACTGTGGGAGCTGCTTTAAAACCTGAGCCTACCTGAGGGTCGACCAGCGCATTCACACTGAGGAGACCCCGTTCAGGCGCTCTCACTGTGCAAAGAGGTTTAGAACATCATCTGACCTACTGAAACATCAGGGAATTCACACTGGGGAGAGACCCTGATAATTCCCACTCACTTTCAGCGATTTCTCATAAAACCTACCAGATTGGAAGCTTCTGCCTGAAATTTTATTTTCCCTTAGTTTCCAAACTGAGACCATTCACCTGCTCAGTGTGTGGGAAAGGATTCACTTGTTCACCCAAGCTGCTGAGGCACCATGGCAGTCACACCCATTAGTGACCTTTTGGATGCTCTGACTGTGGCTGTTAATTATATCAATAGAGGTGAAGTTTATTCAGATGGAGGGCACTGATTAGATAGTTATAATGAGCAGGTACAAAGTGGGACTCACTAATATAACTTGGAGCCAGAGTTGAACCTGTAATGTTTGATTCTGTGAACAAATCTGTACCAAATAAAGATTGACTCCACCCCAAGGCTGTCAGGATTACAACATGGTAACAGAAAATGCTTGTCTAATGGTGAAGGTTGGAAACTAAAAGAAAGTATATTTCAGACTGAAGTTTACAATCCCAGCAGCTTTTGTGAGAAATGACTGAAAGGCAGTGGGAATTGTCAGGGTCTGATTACCTGCTGATACTCTCGGAGTCTGAACCTTACAATCAGTGGAAGAATGAAGATGTGGACACGGGTTACATCCCGTTCAAGGAGGAAACAAGATCTGGCCTTGGCATTGTCACTTCCTAACACAAGGAAAATCAGCAACAAAGCATTTTCTGATCAGCCAAACTGCAAGTTGATACCTGCACTGGCACGGATGATTCATGTAAATAATTCACTTCAGGTGGTTGGAGGGTAGAATCCCTGTCAATTGGTCTATGGGAGAAATCCCAAATTCCCCTCTGTGCCGGGCGATCGCCCTCCTGCTTTAAAGGGATACAATTAGTTCCATTTTCAGTCATCAATTATCTGATTGTTCCATGAAAAGAATTGCTCGAAGCAACAAATTATTGGAGAGACCAGAAGAGGGTTTCTTCATGTGTAACGTTTGGACAGAAGGAGAAGAAACATCTTTTTCTTCGATTTGTTTTGAAACACTGTTTGTGTGAATTTTTGCGATCCCGGTCAGGACTGTTAACGTTTGCAGAGAAATTCGAACACCCAGTGATTAACTGAATTACATCACAAGATTCCACATTTTTAAACAAAAACAAACTTTACTGTATGTTTAAATAAATTTAAAAAGACAACACTACAAATTGAATACTACACTCAATAAAGATTTATGATATAAACCTAGTTCTATTTTTTTACCTCACCCCAAGAGTTTCTTTATACTTAATGATATCTTGAAGGTTCATTCACTTCTGTTCCTAGGACCATCCCAAAGCTCTCCACAATTCACTTTAATTCTCCCCAGTACTCCAGATATTCTCCAAGCTCCAAGAGTTTATGGGAGTCCATCTTTTCATTAAACAAGCCTCCAATTTTCCTTTAAGCTCTCAAACTGTGGACTCCTCAGTCCAAACATGAGCTTCACTGCATTCTTGCTGAGGGATTTAAATGTTGGAAACACCCCTGGTTTCTAATGGTCCTCGAGGCTTCTAGTCCCACAGCTCCTGGTCCCACAACTGGTGGCTTCCAAGTGAACTGCAGACTGTCCGCTGTCTATCTGTGGAACCAGGTCATTAATTGGAAAGGACTCAAAAGGTTACGGGGAAAAGGCAGGAGAATGGGATTGAGATTCATCAGCCATGATCAAATGGCACAGCAGATTCGATGGGCCGAATAGCCTAATTCTGCTCCTATATCTTATGGTCTAATTCTAACCAAGGCTCCACCCTGAATCACAGATCCCCATGGTAACAGAGACCAGGTGGAATGTCCGACAGATATTTCGCTTCAAAACTAAACCCTTTTTCCCTGAGGTCTGCATGAAAAATTCACCGAACAAAAACAGTACAATAATTGTCAGTCCCAATGTCTCCAGCTAAAAGATCCAGCTGACCTTTTACAGTTCTTACCTCTCGAGTTTTGACTTCTTAAACCAACATGGGCCATGCTTTGTGACTGCGAATCCCCTGAGGGTGTTTTCATCAGATTCTCAATCCAGGTTTTCCATTTTTTAAAAGCAATTCTTGCAACTAATTCATATTTCTAAAACATAGGAATTATGAAATTAGATTTCTGTACCAAAAACAGGAAAAAATGGAAATGTATCACCTTCATAATATCCCATTTAGAATATTACAATATACAACATGCTGTATATCTTAACAACAGCCATGATCTTATTGAATGGTGGAGCCGGCTCGAAGGGCCAAATGGCCTACTCCTGTTCCTAAATCCACTGTTTTCCTATGTTGATCTATCTTATAACCTGCAACAGACATAATAATCCCTCCATTGTCCACTTCACATTCACAAGTCCAGCTTGGAAACAGCACACTGCTGGGTTCCATGTCCAGGAATTCAGTCCACTGAAGATGGAAATTACTGCTTGCAGTCTTTTCTGACGGTTTTCTTTTTACAATAATTATAGTCCAAAGTTCCTCCTGCAAAAGGAGAGTCTTCATTGCTGTTCATTTGTGAATTTTCAAGTTCTATTTTGAAAACAGTCTGTACAGAGTTCACATTTTGAAATTTATTTTCTTCCATGTTTGTAGTTCCTCCATTGTTTAAATCCAGAGACAATATTCCAGTCAATTCCACATTGAAACTGTCTTCTTCTTGCTCAGTTATAGCTGATTCCTTTATTGTCCAGGACAATATATTCACAATATCTTTAAAACAGAAATTAAACATTCCCATTTGATTCCAGACAGTAACATATTCTGTTAGTTTGTTCTTTATTGTCAATGTCAGGCTGGTGTTGTTCTCCTTGGAGCAAAGGAGATTGAGGGGAGATTTGATAGAGGTGGACAAGATTCTGACAGGTTTAGATAAGGTGGACAAAGAAAAGCTGTTCCCATTAGCTGAAGGGACAAGGACGAGGGGGGACACAGATTTCTTGTTTTGGGTCAGAGATGCAAGGGGGGTGGTGGTGGTGGGGGGGGGTGGAGATGTGAGGAAGAATATTCTGATGCAGCGAATGGTAATGACCTGGAACTCGCTGCCTACGAGGGTGGAGGAAGTGGAGACAACAATTAAAAAGGAAATTGGATGGGCATTTGGGATGTTCCAAACAGAACGAAGAGCAAAGAAAATTTTGTTTTCTTTAAAGAAAACAAAAAAAAACAAAAAAAAAACAAAGAAAATCCATCAAGACACCATTTGACTGAGTTTGGCAGAAAGGGACCGACACAGGGTTGGAGTCGGTGGGATTTGGCGGGGGGGGGGGGATCTCTCCACCGGTTGGGGATATACCAGGGACAGATGAGGATGGCTGTGGTTGTTGGAGGTCAGTCATCACTGCAAGGGTCACTGCAGGGTTCATCGAAAACTCTGCTGGCTATGTTTAAACTCACATTAAGTGTTATTCCACCATCACCCTTGTGCACGATGATCCACCCAGTAAAGCAACAACTTAATATTAAAATTCTCATCCTTGGTTTCAAGTCACTCCATGACCTTGCCTGTCCCAATATCTATAATCTCCTATCAGCCCCACAACCCTCAATATATTACACTGCTCTAATTCTGGTCTTTAGTTTGTCCCTGACCTTGCTTCACCATTGCAAGCTCTACCTTCAGTTGCTGAGGCTCCAACCTCTGGAATACCATCCCTACACGTCTCCAACTCTCCACCTCGCTTTACTCCTTTGACACACCCCTTAAAATCTACCACTTTGACCAAACTTTTGGTCATCTCACCTAATATCTTCTTTGTGGCTCAATATCATACTTTATTTTACAATGCTTCCTGGATGTTTTATTATTTTAAGGCGCTATATCAATATATTTTGTTGTTCCTCATGTCTCCTGGGCCTAATCATTTTCAGCGGCTTCATTAATTACCGTCTCCCCACCGTAGGGTCGGAAACGGGGATGTTCACTGATGATTGCAGTGTATATGACCATTCACAACTCTGAATACTGAAGCTGCCCGCATGCAGCGCAGGACTAGGACAACATTCAGGTTGGAGCTGATTGTCAATTCATACTGACACCACATAATTATCAGGAAATATCTATTTCCAGCAAGAAAATCTAACCATCTTCCCTTGATATTCAATGGCATTACCATCAGTGAATGCCCCACCAGCAATAACTTTGGGGTTACCATTGACCAGTCATTTAAATACTGTGGTTACAAGAGCAGATCAGAGGTTGGGGGTTTTGTGGCAGGTTACTCACTTAATGACTCCCCAAAGGCTTGCCATGATTCACAAGGTATAAATCAGGAGTAAGGGGGAATATTCTTTACCTGGATGAGTGTATCTGCAACAATTTTGTCGATCCTATCCAGGACAAAGTAGCTCGCCTGATCAGCATCTCAAATACCACCTTAAACATTCACTCTCCACCATTAGCCCACAATGGTGGCAGTGTATCCCACAGATTAGATGCACTGCAAGAAATCACCAAGGCTGTTTTCACAGCATGTTCCAACCTCTAACTTCTACCACTTGAAAAACAAGTGCAGCCAGCGTTTGGGAATGCCACCATCTGCAAATTGTACTCCACATCACACACCATTCTGACTTGAAACTCAATCACCATTCCTTCTCTGTCACTGCATCAAATTCCTGGAACTCCCTAACAGCGTTGTGGGTATACCTACACCAGATGGATTGCAGCGATTCAAGAAAGTGGCTCACTTTCTTCACAAGGGCAATCAGTGATGCACAATGAATGTTGGCCTTGCCAGCCACATTCACATCCCCTGAAAGAATTTTTAAAATATCCTCATCCCTGGTATCATTCTCAGCCATGAGTACTGCAATTATCAATGAACAGCTCCGCTTTTGACTTTATGATGGGGGGAGGGTCATTGGTGGAGCAACTGAGGATGGATGGGCCGAGGACTCTACCCTGGGGCTGAGATGATTGGCCTCCAACAACCGCGATCATCCTCCTCTGTGCGGGATGTGGCTCTCGCCGGTGGAGAGTTTCCCCGATTCCCATTGACTTCAATGTTAATCGGGTTGCTTGATGCCACGCACAGTCAAACGCTGCCTTGATGTCAATGGCAATCACTCCAACATCACCCAGTTCAACTCTTTTGTCCATGTTTGGACAAAGGCTGTAAATGAGGCAGGAGGTGAGTGGTCCTCGGTGGAACCCAAAATGAGCATCAGTGAGCAGGTTGTTGCTGTATAAATGCTGCTTGATCGCACCGTTGGCAACAACATCTTCCATCATTTTGCTGATGATCGAGACGAGAGACATTGGAGGGCAGTTGGCCAGTTTGGATTTTTCCTTATCCATCGCCTTCAGCTGTTTATTGATATCCCTTGAAGTGAATCGAATTGGCTGAAGATGGGCATCTGCGATACTAGGGACCTCAGGATGGATAATCCATATGGAGGGATTAGAGAAGCTGGAATTGCACTCTATAGAGCAGGAAAGGTTAAGGAAAGATTTAATAGTGACATTCAAACTTTTGCGAGGTTTTGATAAAATGCATGTCTGTTTCCATTGGTTTAGAACCAAAAGACATCGGGTGGAATTTCATGAAAAAAATTCGAAGTGCTGAATGAGTGAGAAAAGTTTCAAACTCGTTTCTTGGACAAATTTAAAAAAGCAATCTTGTGGCACTTAGTCAAAAACAGTCACAATATAATCCTCACTGCAGGAGGAAGGGGAGGAACCTAAACTTGCTGGGGAAGCCAGCTGCTGATCTGGAGGGGTGTCATTGTGCATGCGCTCCATCCTCCCAGTTTCCATCTTCAGTGGACATCCCCCCCTCCCCACAGAAATCGCCCCACCAATCTCCTCATCTGTTGCGTTTCCCCCAAATCACCAACCCCTCCCCCCAGTCAGCATCCCTGCAGAGTTCCCCCTCCCCGATCGCCACCCCTGCAGAGTTTCCCCGATCACCAGCTCCCTCCCCCATCAGGACTCCTGCAGAGCTCCCCCCCCACTAATCCCCTCCTCAATCACCACCCCTGCAGAATTTCCCAATCACCACTCCCTCCCCCGAGTCAGCTTCACCGTCCCATGGAGTGACCCGGGGTCCATTGGCGCCTCGAGGGAGGAGGGGGGCCTGGGGACGGTGCTGGGGCCTTCCACCCGGGGGATTCCGGCCGATGGGATGCAGGACTTTCCGACTCCCCCATTCCTGACACCGGTGCATCTCAAGAGCAGCAGGGTGAACAGCAAGGCAAGGATACATCCATATCACCAGGAAGACGGCTGGACCCCTCTAGGTCCCAGCTCTCCAGCAGACGCCTGCCAGGGGCATCACAGGCAAATGGGTGCGGAGTGCAGCTGGCTGCCTCCAGTTCTGATGTGCATCCTGGGGGGACGCGTTGATGTGGCGCTGGACCATGGGAGATGGAGATGTTGTGGGATCGCCAGGAGGACACGGGTGAAAGTCTATATGAGAAAGGTTTAGGGAATTGGGCTCTGTTGATGATCACATCCACCTGTTTTATAGCACTGTTAACTATCGGCCCTTCGTGTTATTGCATTGTTAGTTTCACCAATAAATGTTCAAAGATGTGCAGGTTAGGTTGATTGGCCATACTAAATTGATCCGAGTGTCAGGGGGATTAGCAGGGTAAATGTGAGTTTACGGGAGGAGGGCCTGGGTGGGATTGTGGTCGGAACAGGCTCGATGGGCTGAATGGCCTCCTTCTATACTGGAGGGATTCTATTCTATTCTCTATAAAATTACAGCACAGAAACAAGCTCTTTGGCCCTCCAAGCCTGTAGCAACCATGCTGCCCGTCTGAACTAAAACCCCCTACCTTTCCGGGGACCATATCCCTCTATTCCTATGCTATTCATATATTTGTCAAGACACATCTTAAAGTCACTATCGTATCTGCTTCCACTACCTTCCCCGGCAACGAGTTCCAGGCACCCACCACCCTCTGTGTAAAGAACCTGCCTTGTACATCTCCTTTAAAAAGCTTCTGATTATCCACTCTGTCCATGCCCCTCATAATCTTGTGGACTTCTATCAGGTTGCCCTCCTCAACCTCCGTTGTTCCAGTGAGAACAAACCAAGTTTCTCCAACTTCTCCTCATAGCTAATGCCCTCCACACCAGGCAACATCCTGATAAATATTTTCCGTACCCTCTCCAAAGCCTCCACATCCTTCTGGTAGTGTGGTGACCAGAATTGAACACTAGATTCCAAGTGCGGTTTAACTAAGGTTCTATAAAGCTGCAACATGACTTGCCAATTTTTAAACTCAATGCCCCGGCCGATGAATGCAAGCATGCCGTATGCCTTCTTGACTATCTTCCCCACCTGCATTGCCACTTTCAATGACCTGTGTACCTGTACACCTGGATCCCTCTGCCTATCAATACTCTTAAGGGTTCTGCTATTTACTGTACATATCCCATCTGTATTAGACCTTCCAAAATGCATTACCTCACATTTGTCCAGATTAAACTTAATCTGCCATCTCTTCGCCCAAGTCTCCAACTGATCTATGTCCTGCTGTATCCTCTGCCGGTCCCCATCACTATCTGCAATTCCACTAATCTTTGTGTCGTCCACAAACTTACCAATAAAACCAGTTACATTTTCCTCCAAATCATTTACATATATTACAAACAGCAAAAGACCCAGCACTGAACCCTGAGGAATGTCACTTGTCACAGCCCTCCATTCAGAAATGTACCTTTGCACTGCCAACCTCTGTTTTCTTCTGACTAAATATCTCGAAACTTCCTAACACCCTGTCACTCTGTGATCCTTGTGACATTTGAAACCAGGTATTCACAAAAAGACTCAAAGAGCATCAGCCCACTGGAGGCTGAGACCAGCCAGTCCAGCACAAAGAAACCCTCCGACCCTTCCCATTGACCAACTGTGAGAATGAACAAAATGCAGTGCTGGAGGCAACTGAGAGCAGAAACAATAACAGCAGAATCCAACCCCTGTCATCACTCGTGAACTTGCTGGTGTCTCAGCAGCTCGGATGAAACTCTGAAACGCTTTCCACACTGAGAGCAGGTGAATGGCCTCTCCCCTGTGTGAACTCGCTGGTGTGTCTGCAGGTCAGATGAGTTCGTAAATCCCTTCCCACACTGAGAGCAGATGAATGGTCTCTCCCCAGTATGAACTCGCTGGTGTATCTGCAGGTGGGATGACCGAATGAATCCCTTCCCACACTGAGAGCAGGTGAACGGCCTCTCTCCTGTGTGACGTAGCTGGTGTCTCTGCAGGTCGGCTGACTGAGTGAATTCTTGCCCACACTGAGAGCAGATGAACGGTCTTTCCCCAATGTGAACCCGTTCGTGCGTCCGCAGGTTGGATGAGTTCATGAATCCCTTCCCACACTGAGAACAGGTGAATGGTCTCTCCCCAGTGTGAACTCGTTGGTGTCTCTGCAGGCTGAATGACCGAGTGAATCCCTCTCCACACTGAGAGCAGGTGAACGGCCTCTCCCCAGTGTGAACTCGCTGGTGTGACTGCAGGTTGGATAACCGAGTGAATCCCTCCCCACACTGCGAGCAGGTGAATGGCCTCTCCCCTGTGTGACGTAGCTGGTGTGATTGCAGGTTGGATACCCGAGTGAATCCCTTCCCACACTGAGAGCAGATGAACGGCCTCTCCCCAGTGTGGCTGCGCCGATGATCTTCCAGCAGGGATGGGTATCTGTATCCCTTCCCACAGTCCACACATTTCCATGGTTTCTCCATGGTGCAGGTGTCCTTACCTCTCTCTTGAGTGAACAATTCATTGAAACTTCGTCCACACACAGAACAAGATTACAGTCTCTACCCGCTGTGAATGGTGTGATATTTATTCAGACTGTGTAACTGGTTAAAGCTCTTTAGTCAGTGCATTGGAACACACTCACTCAAGTGTGGCAGTGTGTTGATGCTTTTTCACTCACACTGACATTTCAAATCTTTTCAAATCGACAGACTGGACAATCATTTCTCCTTCTGGATTCAAAGTTCGATGGTATTGAGGTCCCAAGGAATATGACTCTGTCAGATCTAGACGTGAAGTTTGAGATTTCAGCCTGTGATTCCTCTTTCAATATCCTGTAAAATGAGTTTACAAAAGTCATCAGTGTCAGTACAGGATAGAAATTCAGAACAGACAATTTCTATGGAACATTCTTTCCTCTCTCATTCCCCAAAAGCTGTAAATCTCCATCCCACACACTCTCTCCCCATTCTCAGCAGGTCTGGTAGCATCTGGATGGAGAGAAAAGAACTGATGTTTCAGAGCTTTGACAAAGGGTCATCTAGACAAGAAACATCAGCTCTTTTCTCTCCTTACAGATGCTGCCAGACCTGCTGAGATTTTCCAGCATTTTCTCTCTTGGTTTCAAACTCCTGCATCCGCAGTAATTTGCTTTTATAAGGCTGCAGATACCTCCTCCCAAGTAACATGCGTGTGCCCAAGACATCACCACTTGTTTCCCTTATTTCTTTAGCACCCATGGTGCTCTCCGCAGTAAACACAGAGGAGAAGTATTCATTAAAAATCTCACCCATCTCCTGTGGCTCCACACACAGATGGCCATACTGATTTTTAAGGGGACCTATTCTCTCTCTAGCCACCCTTTTACTCTTAATATAGCAAAAGAACCTCTTGGAATTTTCTTTAATCTTACCTGCCAGATCTATATCATATAGTCAGAGTGATTCACTTGTCCCCGATTGCCTAAACCCAATGTATGCTTCCTTCTTTTACCTGACCAGAGCCTCAATGTCCCTGGTCTGCCAGAGATCCCTAAATTTACCATTCTTTCCCTGCATCTTAACAGGAATATACTGCCCCTGGATTCTTGATATCACACTTTTAAAACCTTCCATTTGCCAGTCATTCCTTTCCCTTCAAACAAACTCACCTAATCGACATCTGCTAGATCCTGCCTAATGCCCACAAAAGTGGCCCTGCTCCAGTTTAGGGCCTTGACCTGTGGACCTGTCCTATCTGTTTTCAGAACTATTTTGAAACTATTGGTGCTCCCAATAGTGCTCCCTGACTGACACTTCAGTCACTTGCTCCACCTCATTTCTTAACTGTCTAATAGAAAGTGAGTCCAGGAATTGATAATGAAAAATAAGGAGCTGGGAGATGAATTGAACAAGTATTTTGCCTCGGTGTTCACAATAGAGGATACAGTTAAAACTCAGAAACAGCTGGAAATCAGAAAACAGAAGTGTGGGATGAACTCTGAAAAAGCACAATGACCAGGGAAGTGGTCCTCAGCAAACTGTTGGAGCTGTGGGCTGATGAGTCCTCGGGTCCTGCTGGGCTTCATTCTCAGGTCTTAACAGAGTGAGATAGTTGATGTGTTGTTCAATTTTCTAAAATTCCCCATCGGCAATTGGATAAAGGGAAACCGGTGGATGCGCTGTACTTAGATTTCCAGAAGACATTTGATGAGGTGCCATATCAAAGGTTATTGCAGCAAATAAAAATTCATGCTGTGGGGATGACCATTTGGCGTGGATAGAAGATTGGCTAACAGCAAACAGTGGGCAGAAATGGATCATTTTCTGGTTTAAGAGAGAGAGAGACCTGGGCCAACCTTTCCAGAGTCTGCAGCCTCCCTGGATTCACTTCCTTTATCTTCAGTTGCTGCAAGTCCCCAATTTCCCCCAGAATGAGAAAAGAAATGGAAAGGTGGAGAAAAGGAAGTGTTTTACTCACAGATGTCGATGTGTTCAATTTTCTAAAGTTCCCCATCGGGAATTGGATAAAGGGAAACCTTCCGTCGCCATTACCCGCACTGCGCATGCTTCAGGTCCCGCCCCTCATTCACTCTGATTGGTTGGAGGACCAGCCACTCCGCACGGTCCTCCAGCCTCGCCCCCTCTTCCTATTGGTCCGGAGCTGCCGTCAATCAGTGCCCGGGCATTGTGATGTGGTAAGAAGTTTAACAACACCAGGTTAAAGTCCAACAGGTTTATTTGGTAGCAAAAGCCACACAAGCTTTCGAGGCTCTGAGCCCCTTCTTCAGGTGAGTGGGAATTCTGTTCACAAACAGAACATAAGTTCTGTTTGTGAACAGAATTCCCACTCACCTGAAGAAGGGGCTCAGAGCCTCGAAAGCTTGTGTGGCTTTTGCTACCAAATAAACCTGTTGGACTTTAACCTGGTGTTGTTAAACTTCTTACTGTGTTTACCCCAGTCCAACGCCGGCATCTCCACATCATTGTGATGTGGAGCATGCGCAGTGTCATTGCTGGCCTTGGCGCTTGTTTGTCCCGGAGAAGCGGAGTCAGCGTTAGGCGGTGGCTGGGAGGATTTGGAAACACTTTGTGGATCCGCAAACCCTTCAGAATCATTGTCAGCTCCCTGGTTTGAAGCTGCGGGGCTTCTCCCTCCCTCCCTCCCGGGAACAGGCCCAGGTTAACGGCCCCATCCTGGCTCAGCCACTGGAGGATGGTTCACATCAGAGGATGGGGGAGGGGGACAATAAATAAGAGGTTACACTTTGGCCTCAAATCAATGAGGACTCTGATCTCTGGGAAGGAAGGAAACCCTGGGAGGTGGGCGGGGAGGATTCACAAACACCCGCTGGAGGCCCCAACACCCCCAGTAAAAAGCTGCAGCTCCCGGGTTTGCAGCTTTTTCCCGGGAGGGAGTTGGGGAAGTTTTGTGGAGACAATTCCCGGCTGGTTCAGTTAGTGGTTCCTGGAGCTCAGAAACCCTGAGTTAGAATCCTGAACCCCACACTGGGTGGTTGTTTTATGAAATACTTTTTATTTATTAATCATTAAAATATTAATTTGTTTTGAAAAATAATTTTAAAGCATTTGTGAAAATGCCCATTGAAATAGCAATTCTCCCAAAGTATTTCATAGAATCCCTACAGTGCTGAAGGAGGTTATTCGGCCCATTGAGACTGCACCAACAACAATCCCACCTAAGCCCTATTCCCATTACCCCACATATGTAACCTGCTAATCCCTCGAACCTATTCATCCCAGGACACTAAGGGGCAATTTAGCATGGCCAATGCACCTAACTGGCATATCTTTGGACGATGGGAGGAAACCAGAGCATCTGGAGAAAACCCACGCAGACATGGGGAGAACGGGCAGACTCCACACAGACAGTGACCCAAGTTGGGAATCGAACCCAGGTCCCTGGAGCTGTGAGGCAGCAGTGCTAACCACTGTGCTGCCTACATTGCTGATGAGAATTTTAATTTACTGACTTAGGAATTAATTCTTGGGAATAGTCATTCTGAAAATGACCATTAAAATGTGTTTAATTTACCCCACTTTGCTCGATTTCAGTTTGCATTTCAAAATTGAATTGAGAATGTCTGGGAGCAAATGGTAAAATGAGGTTTGAGACACCAGCTGCAATTATTTTCTGTGACTGATGATACCTTTGTGCCTGTGCAGGAGGTAATTCCCCTGCTGTTGTGGCACAAATAAAATGGAGCTTTTCCAAGGAACAGGCCCATGTTAATGGTCATCGTGGTGTTTCATTGGTGAGCAGAGCACGTGTGCCCATTGTGGTAACAACAGAGTCAGTGGGGCTGCACGTCCCCTGACTTGGAAGGAAAATAATTGACTCCTTGATTGTACTCTCAATCTGCACATGGCCTGCAGGACTGAATCCAGCTGGAGGGAGAGGGAGCTGAGCTCAGAGTGGAGTTGGGGCAATGAGTTTGATTTCAGCTCAGGGACAAGAGAGAGTGTGTGGGATGGGGATAAATGAGACAGAGAAATGTTTCATGGAAACTGAAATTGTCTGTTCTGAAGCAGTTTTTAAAAACTCTTTGTGCAGGGAACTAGAAGAGGAGGATTCACAGACAGGAAACTCAAACTAAACTTCACATCAAAGTCTGACAGAGCCATTGGATTCATCATGACCTAAATATGATTGCTTTTGACAGTGGAGGGATAAATCGTTCCCTGTTTTGTCAGTGGGAGAAAATTTCAAAATTCAATGTGACAGAAAAAGAACTGAGACACACACATACACCCAAGTGAGAGTGCTCCAGTGAACTGACTGTGGATAGAGCTTTAACCAGTTACATAGCCTGAAAAACATCACACCATGGTCTGTATGTGGATGAGGCTTCAACTAATCATCCAACCTAGAGAGACAGAAGGACACCAGCACCATGGACAAACCGTGGAAATGTGAGGATTGTGGTAAAGGATTCAATTATCCATCCCGGTTGGAAACCCATCGACACGGTCACATTGGGGCTGGGAAAATGGAGAAACCATGGAAATGTGATGATTGTGATAAAGGATTCAATTATCTGTACTTGCTGGAAAACCATAGACACAGTCACACTGGAGAGAGGCCATCTGTTCTGTGTTTGGGAAAGGATTCACTATCTCATCCCACCTGCTGTTACACCAGCAAATTCACACTGAGGAGAGGCCGTTCAGCTGCTCTGCCTGTGGAAAGGGGTTCTCATGTTCATCCAACCTCAGTGCACATCAGCGAGTTCACACTGGGGAGAGATTGTTCACCTGCTCCTTGTGTGGGAAGGATTTTGCTGGGCCATCCAGTCTTTGGACACAACACCGAATTCACACAGGATATATATAATATATATAAATGATTTGGAGGAAAATGTAACTGGATTGATAGGTAAGTTTGCGGACGACACAAAGGTTGGTGGATTAGCGGATAGCGATGAGGACCATCAGAGGATACAGCAGGATATAGACCAGTTGGAGACTTGGGTGGAGAGATGGCAGATGGAGTTTAATCCGGACAAATGTGAGGTAATGCAGTTTGGAAGGTCTAATACAGATAGGAAATATACAGTAAATGGCAGAACCTTTAACAATATTGATAGGCAAAGGGACCTGGGTGTACAGGTACACAGATTACTGAAAGTGGCAATGAGGGTGGAGAAGGTCGTCGAGAAGGTATACGGCATGCTTACCTTCATCGGCTGGGGCATTGAGTTTAAAGATTGGCAAGTCATGTTGCATAGAACCTTAGTTAGGCCGCACGTGGAATATAGTGTTCAATTCTGGTCGCCACACTACCAGAAGGATGTGGAGGCTTTGGAGAGAGTCCAGAAAAGGATGTTGCCTGGTATGGAGGGCATTAGCTATGAGGAGAGGTTGGGAAACTTGGTTTGTTCTCACTTGAGCGATGGAGGTTGAGGGGAGACCTGATAGAAGTCTACAAGATTATGAGAGGCATGGAAAGAGTGGATAGTCGGAAGCTTTTTCCCAGGGTGGAAGAGTCAATTACTGGGGGGAATAGGTTTAAGGTGCGAGGGGTAAAGTTTAAAAGAGATGTACGAGGCAGATGTTTTACACAGAGAGTGGTGGGTGCCTGGTATTCATTGCCGGGGGAGGTAGTGGAAGCAGATACGGTCTTGACTTTTAAGCGGCGTCTTGACAAGTACATGAATGAGATGGGAATAGAGGGATATGGTCCCTGGAAGGGTCGTGGGTTTTAGTTAAGTCGGGCAGTATGGTTGGTGCAGGCTCGATGGGCCGAAGGGCCTGTTCCTGTGCTGCAATTTTCTTTGTTCTTAGTACACAGGCCAATTTATCTTTCTGGGGTCAGTGTGTCTGAGAGGTATGCAACTGGAAAACAATTTCCATTCACCTCCTGCATTGCTGCAGTATATATAGATATTGTTCTCACTCTGCCAGCAGGGCTGTGGGATTAATTGGACAGATCTTAAAGACAGCCCGACTGGGCAGGATGAGCCAAGTGGTTTCCATCTGTGATGTATCATTCCATAAAACACAATATTGAGCATCAGGAGAAAGAAAGTGAAAGAAACCAGTCTCTGTGGGATTTCCCCAACCAGTATGAGCACCTTCAGGAGAGCAGAGAGAGAGGAAACCAGTGGGAAAAGTTTTTAAAATTCAGGGTATTCCCATAGGAGAGCACTGGTTTAAATCAATTTTAGAAATAGAGAATGGCAGCGCACAAATTCCGAGGAATGCATTTTTAAAAATTAATTGATCTTAATTGCACAAGATAATTTTCTATTATTGTCTTTGATTGACAATGACGTCTTTAATTCCCAGGTGCCCCTGCGGGTGTGAAAGTGTCCTCTTCATTCCACAGGAGCCTATTGCGCAGGCGCGGTGCGAGATCTGGAGCGTGCGCAGTGTCACTTTGCCCAGAGCCCTATGAATGCGGGAGATGCTTTTTTCAGCAGGTGAGTCGGTGGGGCTGCGGGAGAAATGGAGCCGGGAGTCGTGGGGTAGGGAGGGAGCTATGGCTTCACAAACACCCGCTGTAGGCCGCACGGCCCGAATAAGACCCTGCAGGTCCCGGGTTTACAGCTCCCAGGCTTTTATCCCGGGAGCAGGCCCCGGTTATCGGCCGCCATCTTGTTTCAGCGGGGAAGGAGAGCGCATGCGCTGCTGTCGGTGGCGGATCACAATGGGCGTGGTTTCAGGGGCTGGTTCAGAACCTCTGTCTTCAGAGGGACAATAGAATCATAGAAACCCTACAGCACAGAAAGAGGCCATTCGGCCCATCGAGTCTGCACCGACCACAATCCCACCCAGGCCCTACCCCCATATCCCGACATATTTTACCCGCTAATCCCTCTAATCTACGCATCACAGGGGCAATTTTTTTAGCACAGCCAATCGACCTAACCTGCACATCTTTGGACTGTGGGAGGAAACCGGAGCACCCGGAGGAAACCCTCGCAGAGAGGGGTGGGTCAGGATGGCGACCTCCTCGTGAACCTGGGCCTGGCAAAGCGCGCCATTTATAGGTCCAGGCAGCGGGCGATCGAGGGGGCCGTCCATCCTGACTGTCTGCCCCTCTACTGTGGCTACATTCGCGGCCAGGTGTCCCTGGAGAGGGAACATGCGATGTCCATGGGCGCGGTTGACGCCTTCCGCCCCCGTTGGGCACTGCAGGGGTTGGGATGTGTTATCGATCCTAATAATCACATTATGATTTGATGTTTTTAAGTTTCCTTTGTATTTTGATTTTTGTTTGGGCTGCTCCCCCTCCTTTTGGGGAGCTGCCCCTTTTACTTTGTCCTGATTTAACTTGAGTTTGTTTATTTGGTTTGACCTTAAAAAAAGGCCAACATCTGTGAGTAAAACACTTTTTCTTTTCTCCCCCTTTCCATTTCGTTTCTCATTCTGGGGGAAATTGGGGACTTGCAGCAACTGAAGGGAAAGGAAGTGAATCCAGTTGGTATGTTCCACACATTGTTAGTCCAGTCAGATAGACATATATCTGTCTGGCAGCCTGCATGGAGATTTCCAGCTCTCTGTGTCCAGGACAGGAAGCAGTGAGCATGGATCTATCAATCAGCCTCAATCAGAGGGTGAATATTAGATACAGCAGAGTGAGAATGGAGGGAGAGTGTGTGGGATGGACATTTGCAGCTCTTGGGGAATGAGAGAGGAAAGAATGTTCCATAGAAACTAGAATCGTCTGTTCTCAATTTCTATCCTGTACTGACAGTGATAACCTTTGTAAACTCCTTTTACAGGATATCAGAAGTTGAGGATTTTACAGACAGAAATCTCAAACCAAACATCACGTCAACATCTGACAGAGTCACTCAATTCATCGGGACCTGAATATCTTCGGTCTTTAAATCCAGAAGGAGAAATGTTTCTCTGTTCTATCGGCTTCAGCAGTCTTTAAACATCAGTGTGACTGGAACAGGACTGACACACACACACACACACACACACACACACAATCAACTGAGATTTTCCCATGCAGTGACTGTGGAAAGAGCCTCCCAGTTACACAGCCTGAAAAAATATTGCACCATCACAGCAGGGCACTATAATCTTGTTCTGTGTGAGACTTCAACTGATGGTCAAACCTGGAGCAACACAAGGACACCTGCAACATGGAGAAACCGTGGAAATGTGGGGACTGTGGGAAGGGTTGCAAAACCCCCTCTGAGCTGCAAATTCATCGACGTATTCACACTGGAGAGAAGCCATACACCTGTTCTGTGTGTGGGAAGGGATTCACTCGGTTATATCATCTGCAGCGACATCGGTTGGTTCACACTGGAGAAAGAGCATTCATGTGCTTTGAGTGTGGGAACGGATTCGCTCATTTACCCGATCTGCAGAGACACCAGCGCGTTCACACTGGAGAGAGACCATTCATCTGCTTGGTGTGTGGGAAAGGATTTATGCAGTTATCCAATCTGTCAAAACACAAAGTCACTCACAGCAATGAGAAACCCTTTAAATGCTCTGACTGTGGAAATGGTTTCAAAAGCTCTCGGGAACTGACGATCCACCAGCGGATTCACACTGGGGAGAGACCGTTCAGCTGCTCTCACTGCACAAAGACATTTAGAACATCATCCCACCTGCGGGAGCACCAGCGAATTCACACCAGGGAGAGACCGTTCACCTGCTCTGTGTGTGGGAAGGGATTCACTCATTCATCCAGCCTGCTGAGTCACAATCTCACTCACACCCAGGAGAGACCCTTTAAATGCTCTGACTGTGGCAGTGGTTTCAAAAGTTCTCGGGATCTGGTTATCCACCAGCGCATTCACACTGAGGAGAGACCGTTCAGTTGCTCTCACTGCACAAAGAAATTTAGAACATCGTCCAGCCTGCGGGAGCACCAGCGAGTTCACACTGGGGAGAGACCGTTCACCTGCTGTTTGTGTGGGAAGGGATTCACTCAGTCATCCAGCCTGCGGAGACACCAGCGAGTTCACAAATGATGACAGGGGTTGGATGCTGCTATTAATCACATCCAGGACTGAACCATGTTCATTCTGACAGTTGGTGAAGTGGGAGGGTCGGAGGGTTTCTTTCTGCTGGACTGGCCGGTCTCACGACTTTGCTTTTTTGAGCCTGGGAGAGCACATTTCCACTGAAATGATCCACAAAAGCTGATGAAGGACATTTATTTATCCTGGATAATAAATAATATTTTTCCTACCACCACAGGTAGATCTGAAATAAATACAGAAAGGACTGGAAAAATGCATTAGGTCTGGCAACATTTATGGAGAGAGAAACAGTGTTAATATTTCACACTACTGGATTGGGAATCAATCTAGTAAACCTCCTCTGAACTGCTTCCATGGTATTTATGAAATGGGACAGCACGGCAGCACAGTGGTTAGCACTGCTGCATCATAACACCAGGGACCCAGGTTCAATTCCAGCCCGGGTCACTGTCTGTGTGGAGTTTGCACATTCTCTGCGTGGGTTTCACCCGGGTGTTCCGGTTTCCTCCCACAGTCCAAAGATGTGTGGGTTAGGTTGATTGGCTATGCTAAATTGACCTTTAGTGTCAGGCGGACTGGCTGGAGTAAATGCATGTGGTTATGGGAATAGGGCCTGGATGGGATGGTGTTTGGTACAGACTCGATGGACAGAACGGCCTCTGTCTGTACTGTAGGGATTCTCCAATCCTTTGTTTAATAGGAGACAAAAACTGCAGCCACTATTCAAGATGCAGTTTCAGCAACGCCCTGTATAACTGAAGCAGAACATCTTTACTTCAATGTTCAATTTCTCTCAGAATAAAGGATTGCATTCCATATGTAAGAATTTTGATTTGTTTGAACTAAGATTTATGGGGTTCACTTGTTTACAACAACCTCCCTAATCATAACTCACCCAGGTTCCAGTGACTTAACCATATGGCAAGAAAGAACACTTTAAATGGTGAATTCAGAAAGTTTATTCACCATTAAAAATGTAACAAGTCAGAAAGATAAAAAAGCAAAGTATCGATCAACAGTAAAGGAGAAAGCTTAACTTTAACTTCTCTCCATCCCTCTCAGACCAGGACATGAAGTGGTGGCTCTGAGAACATGGATAACTTGTAAAATCAACAGCTCCCAACACCTCTCTGTAGGACACAGTGGTTCGCACTGCTGCCTCACAGCGCCAGAGACCCGGGTTTGAGTTCCGCCTTGGGTCACTGTCTGTACAGAGTCTGCAAATTCCCCCCCTGTCTGTGTGGGTTTTCTCCCACAGACCGAAGGACTTGCTGGTTAGGTACATTGAGCATGCTAACTTCTCCCTGAGTTTACCCGAACAGGCGCCAGAGTGGCGACTGGGGGATTTTCAGAGTAACTTCATTGCAGTGTGAATGTGTGACACTAATAAATAAACTTAAAAAAAACCTTGAATTTTTGAAAACTTTTGCCAAATTGGTTTCTTGAATCCCCTTTTTTATACTTTCAGAATGTAGAAAGCCCAGCTCAGCCAATTGTTGGGAATTAGCCAATTGGTCGATAACTTGTCAATAATGAAACTGGTTTGGTTTTTAGCTAGTTGCACATTGTCTGAATTTTAAGACAATTCTTTCTCTCAAACGATATCTCTTAGCTTGGGGTAGCCTGAGTGTCGACCAATAATTGGTTAACATCAGTCATTCAATGTTGAGACATCTTGAACAGGAGCCGATTCATTCCCTCCAGTCAAGGTTAACAAAGTATTAAAGTTTATTTATTACTGTCACAAGTAGGCTGACATTAACACTGCAATGAAGTTACTGTGAAAATCCCTTAGTTGCCACACTCTGGCGTCTGATCGGATGCACTGATTGAGAATTCAACATGGCCAATCCACCTAACCCACACGTCTTTTGGACTGTGGGAACAAACTGGAGCACCCGGAGGAAACCCACGCAGACACGGAGAGAGCGTGCAGACTCCGCATAGTCACCCAAGCCAGGAATCGAACCCAGGTCCCTGGCACTGTGAGGCAGCAGTGCTAACCACTGTGGCACCGTGCCACGCTAACAAGTCTTGTCTGTTTTTTTCTATTCTGTTGTCCTCAGAAGGGAACGTCTTATAATCCCCACAACATTTTTACCATTCTTAATGTTTATAATTCTGAAAGTTATAAACTTTTGTGTTCAAATTTACATTTCCAGCCTTTCTAACATCTGTATTAATGAATCATTTATTCTTTAATTGTCTCTCAATTCAGGCTGTCCATTTAACTAATCTCCTGCTTTACAATTGTGGGAACTTCAGTCCACAGATAAGGGAGTCAAATGCATTGTTAAAAGCAGAATGTTCTTTATATAAATAAATAACAACGTTTAAAAATCATTGGCAAACAAAAGGAAACAGGAGCATTGGAACCAGCCTGGACTTGCAGACTGAAACCCCGCCCAAAGCCCGCATGTGCTCAGAAGGGAGAAAGGTTGAGAAGAACACTCTGTAACACTTCTCCTCCCCTTAAATTTCAATCCCCCATCAGGACAGAAATACAACAAAGTAATGTCTTTAACAATACGGAAGTCTGTCAGGAGCTTTGTGGTTGCATTGCAACCTGTACAATACCACTGGTAAATCTTGTAATGGTGTTTCTGGAATGGGAGGTGAAGAGGTAGTTTGAGAATCTGTACATGAACATTCCTCTTCCACTCCCACAGCAGAGTCAACTGGCAAAGCTGGAACCATTTCCTGGTGAACATCCACAGCAGCATGACCCTCTGCCATGTTCTCAGTAATGGTTGCTGATTCTGAAACTGTTCCTGACTCGGGGTCACACCGCAAGTGAATATGGTCTTGGTGGCTATGCTTAAAATTTCCACATTTAACTGGTTCCCATGAATCCTCAATTATAAAGCAAAATAGACATAAGTTTCTGGGCGATTTAAAAACAAATGAACTGTCTGCTGAAAGGGTTAACTTTTCTACAGAACCTAAAGGGGTGGGGAGTGAGCAGAAAAAACATGGCACACAATTACGTCACTTTACATAATTTTTAAAATCTTCTCGAACAACAAAACAAACTTAATTTTAAACTTCATCGATTATTCTTTTTGTTTTCTTCCTCAACCGAATAATTTTAATTTGATCAGTTTTTGTTTGGGATGGGTCACTTCTGTTCTTTATAAACTGATTCACTCGTTTTGTTAGTTCTACATGAGAATCAGAACCCAGCCTTTATCATCCTTATCCTTTTTCTCCCTTTGCCACCACTCCCTCTGTTTTGCGGGAGGGTCGTGGGGATTCCAATCAGAACTAATCATTTTATCATAACAGTAAAATACTGCGGATTCTGGAATCTGAAACAAAAATAGAAAATGCTGGAAAGTCTCAGCAGATCCGACAGCTTCTGTGGAGAGAGAATAGAGCCAATGTTTCCAGTCTGGGTGACCCTTCATAAGAGCTCTTCTGAAGTGTCATCCAGACTCAAAACATTGGCTCTATTCTCTTATCATTGTATCGATAAGTTTCTTACTGTTAGTTTCCAAATGGCAGGTAAGAGACCCATCAGGTCCCCACTCGAGCTCTGATTTTTCACTGGCCATGCTTGGATAGGATTATAAACATTAGAATCTACTCTCTGAGGTCCGCTTTTCAATCCAGTGCTACTTGGAGTATACCGTCACTTCACCGACTATCAGGTCATAAATGTATGATAAAATAATTCAAATAATGCCTGGGAACGCTTTGAACCAACTACCTATCATCGTTCGTTGATTGGTCAGACCCCCTTTTTACAGATTCAAGTATCTCAGCCGCTGAACACCAGCCGATCCTGGAATAAGTTTAATTCTAATTCATTCTGAGTAAATATTCTCACCAGGTCCTCTGTCGGGGCCCTGCTAAGCAGCTTTAATGGTCCGTGATTGCAGAAACTGAACAGTCACACGAATGTGGTCAAGATAGTCCAGTCCCAGAATGCCTCACATTCAATCTGCAGTCCTTCAATTATAACAGAATATGTGGCTGTCTGTAGCTGCCTCGGCCACGATCAGCGCCAACACTGCCTTCCTGAACTGTTACAATGCCTGAGGTGTAAGTACACCCACAGTGCTGTTAGGGAGGGATTTCCAGCTACACATTCCAGACTTTCACTAACTGTAGGTGGATACCAGATTGATATATTCCATTCATCCACAGCCAAGGTGAGTTATTTCTTTATTGTCCAGGAAAGTATATTCACAATATCTTTAAAACAGAAATTAAACATTCCCATTTAATTTCAGGTATTAACATATTCTGTGAGTTTGTTCTTTATTGTCGATGTCAGGCTGGGGTTGTTTCCCTTGGAGCAAAGGAGGTTGAGGGGAGATTTGATGGAGGTGGACAAGATTCTGACAGGTTTAGATAAGGTGGACAAAGAAAAGCTGTTCCCATTAGCTGAAGGGACAAGGATGAGGGGGACACAGATTTATGGTTTTGGGTCAGAGAGGAAGGGGGGATGTGAGGAAGAATATTCTGATGCAGCGAATGGTAATGACCTGGAACTCGCTGCCTACGAGGGTGGAGGAAGTGGAGACAATAAACAATTACAAAGGAAATTGGATGAACATTTGGGGGGTTTCAAACAGAAATGCTGACTAAATATCTCTTAACCTCCGAGCACCAGCCACTGGAGGCAAAGTCGTGAGACCTGCCAGTCCAGCAGAAAGAAACCCTCTGACCCTCCCCATTGACCAACTGTGAGAATGAACAAAATGCAGTCCTGGATGTAATTGAGAGCAGAAACAATAACAGCAGAATCCAACCCCTGGAATCACTCGTGAGTTTGTTGGTGTCTCAGCAGGTGGGATGAGACTCTGAATCCCTCCCCACACTGAGAGCAGGTGAACGGCCTCTCCCCAGTGTGAACTCGCTGGTGTTTCTGCAGCCTGGAAGAGTTTGTGAATCCCTTCCCACGCTGAGAGCAGGTGAACGGCCTCTCTCCATTGTGAACTCGCTGGTGTTTCTGCAGGGTGGTTGAACGAGTGAATCTCTTCCCACACTGAGAGCAGGTGAACCGCCTCTCCCCAGTGTGAACTCGCTGGTGTCTCTGCTGGTTGGATAACTGACTGAATCTCTTCCCACACACAGAGTAGGTGAAGGGCCTCTCCCCAGTGTGAATTAGTTGGTGTGTCCGCAGTTCGGATGACTGAGTGAATCCCTTTCCACACACACAGCAGCTGAAGGGCCTCTCCCCAGTGTGACTGCGTCGATGAATTTCCAGCCGAGATGGGCACATGTATCCCTTCCCATAGTCCCCACATTTCCACGGTTTCTCCATGGTGCGGGTGTCCTTGTGACTCTGTAGTTTAAACAATCAGTTAAATCTCACACAGAACACGGGTACAATCTCTCCCCGCTGTGAATGCTGCGATGTATTTTCAAGCTGTGTAACTGGTTAAAGCTCTTTCCACTGTGCACTGGAGCACTCTGACTCAGGTGTGTGTGTGTGTGTCTTGCGGATTTTCCAGTCACACAGATGCTTAAAATCTTCAGAAGCAGACAGAACAGAGAAACATTTCCCCTTCTAGATTCAAAGGTCAGTGATATTCAGGTCCCGATGAATTGAGCGATCCTGTCAGATGTTGATGTGACATTTGGTTTGAGATTTCTGTCTGTAAGTTCTCACCTTCTGATATTCTGTAAAAGGAATTTACAAAAGTCATCAGTGTCAGTACAGGATAGAAATTCAGAACAGACAATTCTAGTTTCTATGAAACATTCTTTTCTCTCTCATTCCCCAAAAGCTGTAAATCTCCATCCCACACACTCTCCCTCCATTCTCACTCTGCTGTATCTAATATTCACCCTCCCAATTCTCCTGAAGGTGCTGATTGAGGCAGATTGACAGATCCATGCTCACTGCTTCCTGTCCTGGACACAGAGAGCTGGAAATCGCCATGCAGGCTGCCAGACAGATATATGTCTATCTGACTGGACTAACAATGTGTGGAATGTACCGACTGGACTCACTTCCTTTCCCTTCAGTGGCTAAGGATGGACAAGTCACCAGGACCCAATGAACTGCACGCTAGCTTTTTAATGGAGGTTGCTGAAGGGATAGTGGAGAATTCTGTTGAAATTTTTCGTAACTTGCTAGATTCCGGGAAAGTATCGGAAGATTGGCAATCAGCCAATGTGACTACCTTGGTCAAAAAAGGAGAAAGGCAGAAGGCAGGGAACTATAGGCCAGTTAATTTAACATCTATTATTGGCAAGACGCTGGAGTCAATAATCAAAGAGCAAATAGCCAATCATTTAGGAAAGCTGAATATAATCAAACCTCGTCAACATGGTTCTATGAAAGATAAATCATGTTTGACAAATTTGCTTGAATTGTTTGAGGTTGTAAGAAGGAGGGTAGATCGAGAGAAATCTGTGCTTGTAGTTTATTTAAAAAGGGCGCCACAGCAGCACAGTGGTTAGCACTGCTGCTTCACAGTGCCAGGGACCCGGGTTCAATCCCGGCCTTGGGTGACAGTCTGTGTGGTGTATGCGCATTCTCTCCATGTCTGTGTGGATTTCTGAGTTCTCCAGGTTCTTCCCACAGTCCAAAGATGTGCGGGTTAGATTGAATGACCATGCTAAATTGCCCCTTTGTGTCCCAATAGATGTGGATTAGTGGGGTAAAAATGTAGGGCTACAGGAATCGGGCCTGGGAAAGATGAGTCGAGCGTTGGGGAAGATGCAATAAAGTCACCCCTGTCTTCAAAACCTGGCAAATGGAGTTTAAAGTGGGGAAGTGTGAGGTCATGTATTTCAGTAGGAGGAATCAACAGGAAGATTATCTAAATGGGGAGAGGCTGCCGGTGAGTGAAGTACAGAGGGACCTTGGTGTTCTTGTGCATGAATCGGGCGGCACGGTAGCACAGACGGGCGACACGGTAGCACAGTGGTTAGCACTGCTGCTTCACAGCTCCAGGGTCCCGGGTTCGATTCCCGGCTCGGGTCACTGTCTGTGTGGAGTTTGCACATTCTCCTCGTGTCTGCGTGGGTTTCCTCCGGGTGCTCCGGTTTCCTCCCACAGTCCAAAGATGTGTGGGTTAGGTTGATTGGCCAGGTTAAAAATTGCCTCACAGTCCTGGGATGCGTAGGTTAGAGGGATTAGCAGGTAAATATGTGGGGGTAGGGCCTGGGTGGGATTGTGGTCGGTGCAGACTCGATGGGCCAAATGGCCTCCTTCTGCACTGTAGGGTTTCTATGATTTCTAGGTCACATTCAGTCTGTTTCTCTCTATGAATCACAAAAAGCGAGCAGGCAGGTCCCACACGAGTTAAGAAGGAAAATGGCATTTTGGCTTTTATTGCAAAGGGGTTGGAGTTTAAAAACAGGGAGGTTTTGTTGCAACTGTACAGTGTGTTGGTGATGCCTCACCTGGAATAGTGCATACAGTTTTGATCCCCTTATCTAAACAAGGATATAGTAATATTGGACATAGTCCAAAGGAAATTCACCAGGCTAATTCCTGGGATAGGAGGGTTGTCCTATCACGAGGGAGTAAATTGTCAAGGTCTGTGTTCCTTGAAGGTTTGAAGACAAAGGAGTTATTGAAACATTTCAGATCCTGAGGGGGCTTGACAGGGTAGATGGTGAGATATTTTCAAACAAAATAAAGGGTCAGTCATTTAAAACTGAGGTGTGCAGGAATTTCTTCTCACAGAGGATGATGAAGCTCTGGAATTCTCTGCCCCAAAGGGTGGTGGAGGCTGGATCGTTAGAAGTATTTAAAGTGGAGGTGGATACATATTTGATAGATCGGGGAATAGAGGGCTATGGGGAAATGGCACAGTAAAGGAGTTGAAACCAGCATCAGTCAGCTATGGTCGGATTGAATGGCGGGACAGGCTTCAAGGGCCTGGTGGCCGCTCCTGCTTCTATTTCTCGTGATCAGTTGCTGCAAGTCAACAATTTCTCCCAGAATGAGAAACAAAATGGAAAGGGGGAGAAAAGAAACTGTTTTACTCACAGATGTTGAAGACAGAAGGAAGTTTGAGCCTGTCTGAAGCTCAATCTTCATTCAGAGAGAAGCAGCAGCAGCTTTGCTGGGCAGGAGTGAGCAGCTGAACAAGCTCATTGTGCAACTTCCGCATTCAGACAATGGGGGAGCTCTGATTGGCTGGAGGACCCGAGTACTGCCGGTCCTCCAGAGTTCCCATTGGTCAATCCCACGCAGACAGACAATGAGGGGCGGAGCCCCACGTGGGGGTGGGCGGGACTTTGTCCTCCAGCCACGCTGAGCTGTTGTCCAATGGGAAAGGCTGGAAGACCCGGACAGACAATGGTCAGTGCGCCGGCTGTGTCCCGGGCCCCGCCCCACACCCGCACATGCGCATTCCCCCAAAACCCGCACATGCGCATTTCTGATTCACTTCCGCTCACCAGCTCTGGCCAATAGGAAGACTTGGAGGACCGGAAAGACCGTGGTCCTCCAGCCAATCAGAGCGCAGGCTTTGTGTGAATGAAGATTGAGCTTCAGACAGACTCAAACTTCCTTCAGTCTCAACCTAAAAGAGGCCAACATCTGTGAGTAAAACACTTTCTTTTCTCATTCTGGGGGTAATTGGAGAATTGCAACAACTGAAGGGAAAGGAAGTGAATCCAGGGAGGGTGCAGACTCAGGAAAGGTTGGCCCAGGTCCCTCTCTCTCTTAAAGAAATTTAAGAGAAACATAGAAGATAGGAGCAGGAGGAAGCCATTTGGCCCTTCGAGCCTGCTCTGCCATTCATTAAGATCATGGATGATCAAGCAACTCAATAGTCTAATCCTGCTTTCTCCCCATAACCTGTGATCCCATTTGCCCCAAGTGCAAAGGATATTTACCAGGCTGATTCAGGGAATGGCGGGACTGATGTATGAGGCGCTTTTGAATACATTCAATGTTTTGGCATCAATTACTTCCTGTGGTCATGAATTCCACAGGCTCACCACTCTTTGGGTGAAGAAATGTCTCCTCACCTCCGTCCTAAATGGTCTACCCTGAATCCTCAGACTGTGATCCTTGGTTCTGGACTCCCCCACCATCAGAAACATCCTCCCTGCATCTATCCTGTCTCGACCTGTTAGAATTTTATAAGTCTCTGTGAGATCCCCCCTCATTCATCTGAACTCCAACGAAAACCATCCTAACCTCGTCAGTCTCTCCTCATACATCAGTCCCGCCATTCCCTGAATCAGCCTGGTAAACATCCTTTGATCCCTCAGCTTGACACATTTATTTGTCTGTCTAAAAGGATGGTCTTTTTTCTAATGTTCACAATTAAAGGGAAGCTTTCCCCAGGAGATGGCTGACATTTACGTTAATATAGGACAGAGATCGGTCTGGTGTTGTTATCTGGTACCCAGATTAGATATATTATTTATGTTTCTGTAATAAAATACTTTTATTATTATTTCTTGCATTGTAATATAATGCTGGAGCGATGTTATACATTTCCAGTCATAAAGCCCATTACAGCACAGAAGAAATCCATTCGGTAACTCGAGTCCATGCTGACTCTCTGTATAACATTCCAGTCCCATTCCCACTCTCTATCCCCATTCTCCTGAAAGTTTATTTCCTTCAAGTGCCCATCCACTTTCATTTTTAACTAGAATCCATAGATATGGATGGAGATTTACAACTTTTTGGGAATGAAATAGGAAAGAATGTTCCATAGAAACTAGAATTGTCTGTTCTGAATTTCTATCCTATACTGACTGTGATGACTTTTGTAAACTCATTTCACAGGATTTTGAATGAGGAATCACAGGCAAAAATCTCAACCGTCACATCTAGAAAGAGTCATATTCCTTGGGATCTGAATATCTTGTAATATGGAACTGTAGCTACGTTATATATTTCCAGACAACTCTTCCCTCAGAGGGTTGTTAGTCTTTTGGATTTCTCTTCCACAGGAACCAGTTGAGGATGAGGATCATTGAATATATTCCAGTTAGACAGATTTTTGACTGACAAGGGTGTCAAGGGTTATGGGGAACAGACAAGAGGATGGAGCAAAAGCTAATATGTGGGGGGATTTCTTCACTCAAGGATGTGGTAAAGCTTTGGAATTCTCAACCCCTGAGGACAGTGAAACCTCAGTCATTAACTATTTTCAAGAGAGAGATTGATTGGTTTCTAGATATTGAAGATATCAAGGGATATGGATTTAGTGTGGGGAGAATGATGCTGAGGTAGATGAACAAATTATCTCATTGAATAGTTTAAAAGGCTCGATGGGCCAAATGGCCGACTGCAACTCCTATTTGTTATGGTCTCTGTGTCCAGGACAGGAAGCAGTGAGCATGGATCTGTCAATCAGCCTCAATCAGCACCTTCAGGAGAATTGGGAGGGTGAATATTAGATACAGCAGAGTGAGAATGGAGGGAGAATGTGTGGGATGGAGATTCACAGCTTTTTGGGACTGAAATAGGAAAGAATGTTCCATAGAAACTAGAATTGCCTGTTCTGAATTTCTATCCTGTACTGACACTGATGACTTTTGTAAACTTGTTTCACAGGATATTGAAAGAGGAATCACAGGCCGAAATCTCAAACGTCACGTCTCGATCTGACAGAGTCATATTCCATGGGAGCTGAATATCATCGGACTTTGAATCTCGAAGGAGAAATTATTGTCCAGTTTGTCGATTTGAAAAGAGTTCGACCATCAGTGTGACTGGAAAAGCACAACACACTGCCACACTCGAGTGAGAGCGTTCTAGTGCTCGGACTAAAGAGCTTTAACCAGTTACACAGCCTGAATAAATATCACACCATTCACAGCAGGGAGAGACTGTACCCGTGTTCTGTGTGTGGACAAGGCTTCAACTGATTGTCCACCCAAGAGAGAGGTCAGGACACCTGCACCATGGAGAAACCATGGAAATGTGTGGACTGTGGGAAGAGATACAGATCCCATTCTCAGCTGGAAACTCATTGGTGCAGCCACACTGGGGAGAGACCATTCACCTGCTCTCAGTGTGGGGAGGGATTCAGTCATTTATCCAGCCTGCAGTCACACCAGCGAGTTCACACTGGGGAGAGGCCGTTCACCTGTTCTCATTGTGGGAAGGGATTCACTTGTTCATCCCACCTGCGGAGGCACCAGCGAGTTCACACGGAGGAGAGACCATTTACATGTTCTCAGTGTGGGAGGGGATTCACTTGTTCATCCCACCTGCAGACACACCAGCGAGTTCACACTGGGGAGAGGCCATTCAGCTGCTCTCATTGTGGGAAGGGATTCACTCAGTTATCCAACCTGCGGAAACACCAGCGAGTTCACACTGGGGAGACGCCATTCAGCTGCTCTCATTGTGGGGAGGGATTCACTTGTTCATCCAGCCTGCGGAGACACCAGCGAGTTCACACTGGGGAGAGACCATTCACCTGCTCTGATTGTGGCAAGGGATTCAGTCAATCATCCAACCTGGTAAAGCACCAGCGAATTCACACTGGGGACAGGCCATTCACCTGCTCCGTGTGTGGGAAGGGATTCACTCAGTCACCTCACCTGCTGAAACACCAACATGTTCACGAGTGACTGCAAGGACTGAATTTTGCTGTTAATCACATCGAGGTCCGAACCATTTTCATTGGTGTCTGTTTCTGCTGATGTTAATAAACCCTGGCCCAGTTGTAAGATTTGTATTGTGGGTTGTCTTGTCTGAGTCCTGAACTCGTAAATAAAAACAAGAAGTGCTGTAAAAACTCAGCAGGTCTGACTCTCTGGAGAGAGAAACAGAGCTAATCTTTTGACACTGAAGAAGAGTCACATTCAACTGAAAACATTAACTGTTCCTGTCTTTACAGATTCTGTCAGACGTACTGAGATTTTGCAGCAACTTATGTTTTTAGAATGACGGTGAATGCTGGATACATGAATCAGAGATTGGTGTAAAACTGGGATCTGCTCCTAAATCAAAGTGAAACAGCAGGTTAAAGTTTCCAGTCTGAAAAGTACTCTGGTTATTATACTATATCTACCATTTTAAGGCTGGTTTTAACTCATTTAAAATAAACCTATTTAAAATATATTTGTTAAAGTCAGTATTAAAATACGAGTTGGATGAGTTCACAGGAGCCTGTTAACCACAGGGACAATTATTCAACAAACATTGTCTGTCCAGACAGAGAAGAAGCTGCAGTTTGTTTGCAGGAATTCCCTGTTTTATTGATGTGTGTGTGTTAGACATCAGGACAACTAAAACTACACAAACCTGGACATCAATGGTGATCTGATTGACAGTTACTCTGGGAATCACTCCCACTGTGAAACTTCAGCACTGACACTGCTGAATGTTGTCGGCTCAGGGAGTGGGGCCTCCAGGAGTGGACTGTAAAAAAGCTGGGTTTCAGTATCCTGACTAATATATGGTGAGGAACCAGAAAAATCCTCACTGAGGAACTGCCTGGGGTTTAACCAGTGTAGGTTCAGGGGCGAATGATTCCTGACTCCCTGAAATGTCTGATATTGAACCCAGTTTGGAACAAGATTCATTCAGTTTCCAGGAGAATAGGCACAAATATCACCCACAACTGAGAGAGAGAAAAACAGCCACCTTGATCAATGACTTGGATGAAGCCAGAATTGATGATACAAAGAGAGGTAGAAAAGCAAGTTGTGAGGTTATTACAAAAAATCTATAAGGGACACAGATAAGTTACCTGAATGGACAGAAAAATGGCAGATGGAGTATAGTGCAGGAAAGTGGGAGCTTTTCCACTTTGGCAGGAAGAATAGAGAAGCAAAAAATTGTTTAAATGTACAGAAACTGAAGAATACTGCCGTAGAGAGGAATCTGGGTGTCCTTGTACATGAATCGTGAAAAAATAGGATGAAGGTACAGCAAGTAAAGAAGGCGGCAAATGGAGTGTTGGACTTTACTGCAAGGGGGTGGAGTTTGAAAAAGGGAACTTGCTGCACCTACACAGGACATTGCTGAGATAGCAGCTGGAATACTGTGTACGGTTCTGGTCTCCCTACTGATGGAATGACATGTTTTCATTGGAATGAGTTCAGAGAACGTTCACCAGGCCCATTCCTAAGATGAAGGTGTTGACTTTTGAGGAAAGGTTGTGAAGGTGTAGGGGAGAATTCTCCCATCCCACCCACCACAGGAATCGTAGCAGGCCAGGGGGTGGACCACACAAAGGACCTTTGACCTCGGGGCAAGTGATGCCGCAGAATCCAACTCGTCTTTTGGGGAAGGGTTGCACCTATACTCATTAGGTTTGGAAGAATGAGCAGTGAACATTCTGAAACCTATAAGATTCTCATGGACAGTTGACAGGCTAGAGGCCAAGAGGATGATTCATGAAGGAGTCTTGAACTTGGTGCCATAGATCTACAAGGAAGCCAAGGGTATTGTTTTAGCCCTTACAGACACCAATACTTTATCCTCAGTTTTAGTCAGGTTAGTCAGAGGTTTAGTCAGGTGTGGTGAAAGCTTCAACCAATCATCTGGCCTTTTGGAACATAATTTGCAGTCACAGGGAGATGCCATGGAAATGTGGGGATTGTGGGAAGAACATAAGAACTAGGAGCAGGAGTAGGCCATCTGGCCCCTCGAGCCTCATGGCTGATCTTTTTGTGGACTCAGCTCCACTTACACGCCTGCTCACCATCGCCCTTAATTCCTTTACTGTTCAATAATTTATCTATCCTTGCCTAAAAACATTCAGTAAGGTCGCCCCAACTGCTTCACTGGGCAGGGAATTTCAAAGATTCACAACCCTTTGTGTGAAGAAGTTCCTCCTCAACTCAGTCCTAAATCTGCTTCCCCTTATTTTGAGGCTATGCCCCCGAGTTCTAGTTTCACCCGCCAGTGGAAACAACTTCCCTGCTTCTATCTTATCTATTCCCTTCATAATCTTATATGTTTCTATAAGATCTCCCCTCATTCTTCTGAAATCCAATGAGTATAGCCCCAGTCTATTCAGTTTCTGCTCATAAGCCAACCCTCTCAACTCCGGAATCAACCTCGTGAATCTCCTCTGCACCCCCTCCAGTGCCAGTATATCCTTTCTCAAGTAAGGAGACCAAAACTGTACACAGTATTCCAGGTGTGGCCTCACCAGCACCTTATACAGCTGCAACATAATCTCGCTGTTTTTAAACTCCATCCCTCGAGCAATGAAGGACAAAATTCCATTTGCCTTCTTAATTACCTGTTGCACCTGCAAACCAACTCTTTGAGATTCCTGCACAAGGACACCCCTGTCCCTCTGCACAGCGTAAGAAGTCTCACAACACCAGGTTAAAGTCCAACAGGTTTATTTGGTAGCAAATACCATAAGCTTTCGGAGCACTGCGCCTTCGTCAGATGGAGTGGAAATGTGCTCTCAAACAGTGCAAACAGACAAAATCAAGTTGCAGAATACTGATTAGAATGCGAATCCTCCAGCCAGCCAGGTCTTAAAGGTACAGACAATGTGGGTGGAGGGAACAGTAAACACGGGTTAAAGAAATGTGTATTGTCTCCAGACAGAACAGCTATTAAGATTCTACAAGCCCAGGAGGCAAGCTGTGGGTGTTACTGATAATGTGACATAAATCCAACATCCCGGTTTAGGCCGTCCTCATGTGTGCGGAACTTGGCTATCAGTTTCTGCTCAGCGACTCTGCGCTGTCGTGTGACGTGAAGGCCGCCTTGGAGAACGCTTACCTGAAGATCCAAGGCTGAATGCCCGTGACTGCTGAAGTGCTCCCCCACAGGAAGAGAACAGTCTTGCCTGGTGATTGTCGAGCGGTGTTCATTCATCCGTTGTTGTAGTGTCTGCATTGTTTCCCCAATGTACCATGCCTCGGGACATCCTTTCTTGCAGCGTATCAGGTAGACAACGTTGGCCGAGTTGCAAGAGTAGGTATCGTGTACCTGGTAGATGGTGTTCTCACGTGAGATGATGGCATCCGTGTCAATGATCCGGCACGTCTTGCAGAGGTTTGTTTGAGGTCATTAGGTTACATTGAAGCTTCATATGTTTCATATGAAGCAATTTTTAAAAGCAGTATCTCGGCCTTTTGGCTAAGATGCAAATGAGATCAAGTCATAGAGGAGGAAGTGCTTTCCCTCCTCCAATCAGCTTGGCCTCTGCACAGTAGCACGCTGCAATTTTTTCCCATTTAAATAGTCCATTTTGCTGTTATTCCTACCAAAATGGATGACCTCACATTTACCAACATTGTACTCCATCTGCCAGACCCTCGCCCACTCACTTAGATTATCTATATCCCTTTGCAGACTTTCAGCATCCTCTGCACACTTTGCTCTTAGTGTCATCTGCGAATTTTGACACACTACACTTGGTCCCCAACTCCAAATCATCTATGTAAATCGTAAACAATTGCGGTCCCAACACTGATCCCTGAGGCACACCACTAGTCACTGATCTCCAACCAGAAAAACACCCATTTACCCCCACTCTTTGCTTTCTGTTAGTTAACCAATCCTCTATCCATGCTAATACATTACCCGTAACACTGTGCACCTTTATCTTATGTAGCAGTCTTTGGTGCGGCACCTTGTCAAATGCCTTCTGGAAATCCAGATACACCACATCCACAGGTTCCCCATTGTCCACTGCACATGTAATGTTCTCAAATAATTCCACCAAATTAGTCAAACATGACCTGCCCTTCATGAACCTATGCTGTGTCTTACCAATGGGACAATTTATATCCAGATGTCTCGCTATTTCTTCCCTGATGATAGATCCAAGCATTTTCCCTCCTACAGAAGTTAAGCTAACCAGCCTATAGTTACCTGCCTTTTGACTACCTCCTTTTTTAAATGTTTGCGATTTTGTGAAACCTGTTTTTGTTGTCTGAGCTGACTGGAATTAGAGCCAGAGCAGGAGTAATCCAGGGGAATGATTTGGAGATAAAGGAAAATCCAGCAGATGCTGGAATTCTGAATAAAACAGACTTGCTGAGTTTATCCAGCATTTTCTCTATTTATTATAATGATTTTGGGACCTGGGTTTGAATCCCACCACGTTTCAACAAAAATATTGATGAGCATGAATTAATTGTTGTAAAAACACATCTGGTTCTCTAATTCCCTTCAAGGAAGGAAATCTGCCGCCCTGATCCAGTCTAACCGACATGTGACTGGATTCACAAACAATTCAAGGGCTGACTGGGTAAACAGGGAATGTCACCATCAGAAAAACAGAGCCCCCTGGAGGGCAGAAGGGTTAGGACAGGTTACGGAGAGGTTAAAACTGTCATCATTGAGAACAACACAGACTTTAACGGAACAACTGGTCCCAAAAACAATCTCTTGTAGTTAGTGTGGCAGGGTGTGGTGAATCAGGTTTAAAAAGAGTCAAATTATATATGTTTTCTAGTTTGGACAACCACATTTAAATCTGGGACTCGGATGAGGATATGAATTGGTGTTTGGTGGTAAGATCTAAATCTGTGTATTACGCCGTGAAGCCTTAAACCCAGAGTGAGAATATTTCAAACCAGGGTTCAAAATAAATGGCTGTGGATGGTGAATTCACTCTCAAAAGAAAACAAAGAAAATTACAGCACAGGAACATTCCTTCGACCCTCCAAGCCTGCACCAACCACGCTGCCCGACTGAACTGAAACCCCCTACCCTTCTGGGGACCATATCCCTCCATTCCCATCCTATTCATGTATTTGTCAAGACGCTCCTTAAAAGTCACAATTGTATCTGCTTCCACTACCTCCCCCGGCAGCGAGTTCCAGGCACCCACCACCCTCTGGGTAAAAAATCTGCCTCGTACATCTCCTTTAAACCTTGCCCCTCGCACCTTAAACCTATGCCCCCGAGTAACTGACTCTTCTACCCTGGGAAAAAGCTTCTGACTATCCACTCTGCCCAAGCCCCTCACAATCTTGTAGACTTTGTCAGATCGCCCTCAACCTGCGTCGTTCCAGTGAGAACAAACCAGGTTTCTCCAACCTCTCCTCATAGCTAATGCCCTCCATGCCAGGCAACATCCTGGTAGATCTTTTCTGTACCCTCTCCAAAGCCTCCACATCTTTCTGGTAGTGTGGCGACCAGAATTGAACACTATATTCCAAGTGCGGCCTAACTGAGGTTCTATAAAGCTGCAACATGACTTGCCAAAAGGCCCGCAGAAATTCTGTCTTGGGAGGAACTACTGGAAAAAATAAATCATCCTGTACATGGGAGAGACAGAAACTGTGAGGACCATCTCCTCCAATCACAGATTCTGTCTCTCCTGATGTTGCTACATCTGCAGAGACAGTCTCAAACTGGAGGAACAGCTTTGCCACCTATTTTGAGAAAAGAAGTTCACTGACTCAGCAGCCTATCGGTGATGTGTGGAGGAGTTGTGTCTTCCTGCTACAGAACTAGTTTCATAGCAGTGTGAGCCTCAAAAGGAATGATCCGACCATCGGCAGAGCTTTCCCCATTCTGCTGAACAAGTCTCGATTATTTTTATATATCTCAGGAGGTGGGGTTTACAGCTCAGGAATTTGAGTAAACAGATATTGTGAACGTACTTACAATCACTTGGGTCGTCACATTAGAAATTGAGATCCATTCATCCAGGTTCATATTCTTAACTGCTTTTATTTGCAGTTTAACGTTCACAGACAACATCCAGAATCCCCGGTCAGAGCTGATCTCAGCTGGTGTAGTGAGGTTATTGATGGGTTATCAATGTAAATCCACACACAATGAAGATCAGAATCGGGAGAGATTTTTCCTGCTCCACCGTCTGAACCAGTAAACATCTGATTCAGTTACCTTGTGTCAAATAGTTAGAATTCTCATTTTGGAAAGAGAGTATGGGAGTATTTTTAAAACAAGTTAACAAAAAATATCATTCATAGATTCCAATTTAAAAGATTTAATATATACACAGTCTTCAGTATTTGTGCTATCTTATTCAAAGAAGTAAACTAACAGAAACACAAAAGGTAATGTTACTACGTGACTACATCACTAATAAAGGAGTTACTGAGAATGGAAAACGATGCCCTGGAAACCAAAAAATAGCCCTTAAAAATCAAAGAGTAGCTTTCCAGAAAATCTCAATACAAGCATTGAAAATAAATACTTTGTGCCCTGCAGATGGATCTTTCAGAGAATGAATTGTAGATTTTGCCCCAAAGATCAAATTAGAATTGAAGCAAAAGTTTTTAATTTTATTCTCAACAGGTTCCTGTGAGAGTTCTTCAGTTAAGAGGGAAGATCACAGGTGTTGCTTTTAAAAAGTGACATTGCAGCCCCGAAAATCAGTGACATTTCCAGAATATTAAATTCCAACTAGTTATAGGGTTTGTTCACATCAGCAGAAATAAAATATTGTCAGACTGTCAATACTGAACAGCAGCAAAAACAGCAAAATCCAACCCCTGCAGTCACTTGTGAACTTGTTGATGTCTCAGGAGCCATTGTGACTGAGTGAATCCCTTCCCACACACAGAGCAGTTGAATGGCCTCTTAGTGTGAGTGCGTTGGTGAGCCAGCAGGTTGAAAGACTTTGCGAATCCCTTCCCACACACGGAGCAAGTGAATGGCCTCTCCCCTGTGTGAACTCGCTGGTGAGCAGAGAGGTTGGATGGCCGATTGAATCCCTTCCCGCACACGGAGCATGTGAATGGTCTTTCTGCAGTGTGAGTGCGTCGGTGAGCAGTGAGGTTGGATGACTGCCTGAAATTCTTTCCACAGTCAGTGCAGCTGAATGGCTTCTCTTCAGTGTGAATTTTCTGGTGTCTCAGCAGGGTGGGTAAAACTGTGAATCCCTTTCCACACAAAAAGCAAGTAAACGGTCTCTCCCCAGTGTGAATTCGCTGGTGTGCAATGAGGGAGGATGCCTGTCTGAAACTCCGTCCACAGTCAGTGCAGCTGAATGGCTTCTCAATGTGAACTCGCTGGTGTGACAGTAAGTGGGATGACCCAGTGAATCCCTTCCCACAGTCAGAGCAGGTGAACGGCCTCTCCCCAGTATGAACTCGCTGGTGTGACAGCAGGTGGAATGACTGAGTGAATCCCTTCCCACACACGGAGCAGATGAATGGTCTCTCCCCGGTGTGAGTGCGTTGGTGCACAGTGAGTGCTGAAGAATGCCTGAACCTCTTCCCACAGGAGGTGCAGGTGAATGGCTTTTCCTCAGTGTGAATTCTCTGGTGAGACCAAAGGCCAGATGACTGAATGAATCCCTCCCCACAGACAGAACAGGTGAACGGTCTCTCACCAGTGTGACTGCGCCGATGGTTTTCCAGCAGGGAAGGGTAACTGAATCCTTTCCCACAGTCCCCACATTTCCACGGTTTCTCCATGGTGCTGGTGTCCTTATGTTTCTCCAGGTTAAACGATCAGTTGAAGCCTCATCCACACACAGAACACGTGTACAGTTTTTCCTTGCTGTGAATGGTGTGATGTTTTTTAAGGCTGTGTAACTGGATAAAGCTCTTTCCACAGTCAACTCACTGAAACACTCTCACTCGGGTGTGCGCGTATCTTGGTGCTTTTTCAGTCACACTGATGTTTGAAATCTTCTCCTCCAGACAGAAGACAAACATTTCTCCTTCCACGTTCAAAGTCTGAGGATATTTAAGTCCAAGTGAATCGAGACTCTGTCTGATTTTGATGTGATGTTTCTTCACCTCACCTGTAAAAGGAGTTTACAAAATTAATCACTGTCAGTCCAGGATAGAAATTTTGAACAGACAATTCTAATTCTCTGGAACATTTCTTCCTCTCTTGTTCCCCAAATCAATAAATTCCTGTCCCACAAATTCTCCCTCGGCTTAAATCCAAACCCATCTCACCATTTCTTTTCTCCACTCCCAGTTTTCTCCCTCCCTCTCCTCTGTCTGGGTTCAGTTCTCCAGCTCCTGTCTGCAGACTGACAATAAAACCAATGGGTCTTATTGGGGGTGTTGGGGCCTCCAGCGGGTGTTTGTGAATCCTCCCCGCCCACCTCCCAGGGTTTCCTTCCTTCCCAGAGATCAGAGTCCTCATTGATTTGAGGCCAAAGTGTAACCTCTTATTTATTGTCCCCCTCCCCCATCCTCTGATGTGAACCATCCTCCAGTGGCTGAGCCAGGATGGGGCCGTTAACCTGGGCCTGTTCCCGGGAGGGAGGGAGGGAGAAGCCCCGCAGCTGCAAACCAGGGAGCTGACAATGATTCTGAAGGGTTTGCGGATCCACAAAGTGTTTCCAAATCCTCCCAGCCACCGCCTAACGCTGACTCCGCTTCTCCGGGACAAACAAGCGCCAAGGACAGCAATGACACTGCGCATGCTCCACATCACAATGCCCGGGCACTGATTGACGGCAGCTCCGGACCAATAGGAAGAGGGGGCGGTGCTGGAGGACCGAGCGGGAGCGGCTGGTCCTCCAGCCAATCGGAGTGAATGAGGGGCGGGGCTGGAGTAAATATTTCAGCACCGGGTGAAGCGCTGGAGCCGGCGGTTGGAGTTTGGGGAGGATTCGCAAACCCTTCAGAATCATTGTCAGCTCCCTGGTTTGCAGCTGCGGGGCTTCTCCCTCCCTCCCGGGAACAGGCCCAGGTTAACGGCCCCATCCTGGTTTGGGAGCTGGAGCATGCGCAGTGCCTGCGGCAGACGGTAAGGAGCTCGAGCGAGCGGGTTTTAAATGGAGATTTTTACAAAGACCGAGTGCAGATCCAGAGCCTGAAATAAAACCGGAAACATAAATGGAGTTTGCGGGTGGATGGTGAGGCTTTATAAACACCCGGTGTCGGCCACAGTCCCTCAATTTGCGAAGCAAATTCCTCAGACCTTCTGATGGTTTCAGGCCGGAGTTCAAATCCGCCATCTTTATAAAGGTCCGTGTACTGCAAAGCGCATGCGCATCCGCCATCTTTATTGAGGTAAATTGGAACAACGCATGCGCAGCCACCGTATTTGTTGAGGGTGAAACCAAATGAATAACCCACAGGGAACAAAAAAAATCAGAGTTTGATTTCATAACAAAATCGATGTGTTGTTGTAAAACCGGAAGTTAGGGTTACAGCCAACAACAACTTCTATTTATATAACACCATTAATATCAGGGTGGTTAGCACTGCTGCCTCACAGCTCCAGGGACCCAGGTTCGATCCCAGCTTTGGGTCACTGTCTGTGCGGAGTTTGCATGTTATCCCTGTGACTGTGGGTTTCCTCTGGGTGCTCCGGTTTCCTCCCACCGCCCAAAGATGTGACGTTTAGGGGAATTGGCCATGCTATATTGCCCCTTCGTGTCCAAAGATGTGCGGGTAAGGGGGATTAGTGGGGTACAGATCAGGGGTAAAATATTCAGAGTCAGTGTAGACTTGATGGGCTAAATGGTTTCCTTCTGCACTGTAGGAATTCTTTGAGAAGTCATCCTTGTGCACTGAAGGTCTAGTCACTAATGGTGGAGTGATTAAAATAGGGAATGTGCAGGAAACCAGAATCAGCACAGTGTTAGAGGTGATTCCAGAGATAGGAACAGGCCTTGGAGTGATTTGTACAAATTAGTTGTAAGGATGCATGAAAAATACGCATTTCATTTGGATCTCATAGAATTCTACAGTGCAGAGGGAGGCCATTTGGCCCATTGAGTCTGCACTGACCACAATCCCACCCAGGCCCTATCCCCATTACCACATGCATTTATCCTAGCTAGCCCCCCTGATACTCAGGGGTAATTTAGCATAGCCAATCTATCTAACCCGCACATGTTTGGACTGTGGGAGGAAACCAGAGCACCTGCAGGAAACCCATGCAGACACGGGAGAACATGCAAACTCCACACAGACAGTGACCCAAGCTGGGAATCAAATCGGGTCACTGGGGCTGTGAGGCACAGGGCTAACCACTGCGCCACCATGCCGCCCTCTGCTCAGGGAAGAGGGAGAGTGTATGGGACAGATTTACTGTTTTGGGGAACAAGAGCAGAAAAGTTGTTCCTTAGAAATTAGACTTGTCTGATCAGAATTTCTATCCTGGACTGACAGTAGTTTTGTAAACTTCTTCTTTTGCAGGATATTTGATGGGGAAGATTTACAGTCAGAAAAATTGAATCAAGATTTAACAGTCGCTCAATTCACCAGCACCTGAACACGATCAGCCTTTGAATGTGGAGTGCGGGAAAAGATTTCAAACATCAGTGTGACTGGAAAAGCACCGAGACAGACACACACCCGAGTGAGAGTTTTCCAGTGAACTGACTGTGGAAAGAGCTTTAACCAGTTACACAGCCTGAGAAAACATCACACCATTCATAGCAATGTGAATCTGTGCATGTGTTCTGTGTGTGGACGAGGCTTCAACTAATCACTCAATATGGAGAGACATGATGATACTGACATCATAGAGAAACCGTGGATATGTGGGGACTGTGGGAAAGCATTCACTTGCCCATCCAAACTGGAAACTCATCGACGCACCCACACAGGGGAGAGACCCTTCACGTGTCCCGTGTGTTGGAAGGAATTTACTCAATCATCCTGCCTAACATTACACCAGCGAGTTCACACTGGAGAGAGACCATACACTTGCTCTGTGTGTGGGAAGGGATTCGTCCAGATGTATAACCTACAATTACACAGGAGAGTTCACACTGGAGAGAGGCCGTTCACCTGCTCCGTGTGTGGGAAGCGATTCATTAATTCATCCAACCTTGTGACACACCAGCGAGTTCACACTGAGGAGAGGCCATTCAGCTGCACTGACTGTGGAAAGAGCTTCAGACATTCATCCAGCCTCAAAGCACATCAGCGACTTCACACTGGGGAGAGACCATTCACCTGCTCAGAGTGTGGGAAGGGATTCACTACCTCCTCCCACCTGGTGACACACCAGCGACTTCACGAGTGAATGCAGGGAGTGGATTCTGCTGTACCTGCTGCTGTTAATCACATCCAGGAGTGAGCCACATTCATTCTGACATTTGAGGTTTGTTTCTGCTGATAATAATCCCTGTAGCTGGGCTGGAGTTTAATATTCTCGATCGAGAGCTGATTGTGTTTTTGGGGTTGCCATTTCCCTTTAAGAACCACTGTCTGTGATCTTTCCCCATCATTCAGGAACTCTCGTCACCGATTCTTCACAGTACAGAAAGAAGCCATTCAGCCCACCAAGTCTGCACTGGCTCACTGAAAGAGCCTTATCCCATTCCCCTGCCATACTTCTGTAACCTTGCACACTCTTTCTTTTCAGATAACAATCCAATTCTCTTTTGAGTACCTTGATCAAACCTGCCTCCACTGCTCTCACAGGACGTTTATTCCAGACTCCAACCACTCACGAGGTGAAAATAATTTTCCTTGCATCACTTTGACTCTGTTTTCCCCATTAACGTAGGTCTGTGCCCTCTAGTTCTTGATGTTCTCTTGGTGGGAACATTTTCTCACTATTTCACCTGCCCAATTCCTCAGGATCTTGAATACCTGTATCAATCTCCTCTCGACCATCTTCAATCAGACAATTAACATTTATTTCTTCTGATGTTAATCTCTAACTGACCTGGAATTTAATATTCTGAAATCTGTTAAATAAATCAGCTTTGTTCCAAACACACGGTGTGTTAAATCCTTGATTTCTCCAGGATAAGAGATTAATTGATATCTTGTTACTGACTTCTGTTTTTTGGTTCTTTTCTCCTTTTAACTCCAGATTATTTCAGTCTCAGACCTTCAGTTACACTCATTTTTTTAAAATTTGACTTATTATTGTATTAGCATAAAATGAAAAGTATTAGCATAAAATGAAAAGTATTGTTTCTTATCATGGACAAGTCCCAGCTCCCTATACTTTCTAGAATGTCTCTCCCAGCCTTGAGATCTAGGGAAGTTTTCAGTATTTAAAAACAGAAAATACTGGAAATTATAATCCATACTTTTCCAAGTGTCAGTTGATTGTGTCCCAGATTATTGGCTTTTCCCCACTGCTGATGTTAAGCTGATTGTTCTGTAATTGCTGTGTTTTTGAACAGGGATGTAACATTTACATTCTCTGTCCTTTGTCACTACGACTCTATAAGGATTGGAAGGTTGTGGCCAGAGCCTCCACAAGCTCCATGTGAAGGACAGTGTGTGTCAGAGTGCAGCAGTCCCTCAATGTCAGACTGCAGTGTCAGCCTAGATAATGTGCTCAGCTTGATGAGTATTTCCTGTTGTTATTGATGTGGATCATTCAGAAACAATGGACTCTGATGATGTCATCCAGTCCTGCTGCGATGATGTCATAGAGACTATTACATCACAGCAGAGCCTTAGTAGTGAAAACAGTTTTGTTCCAGATGAGAGGTGATGGCCCAATGGTATTATCCCGAGACTTAATCCATAAACTTAGCTAATGTTCTGGGGACCGGGTTCAAATCCCACCACAGCAAGTGGTGTAATTTGAACAAAGAACAAGAAAAAAGAAAATTATAGCACAGGAACAGGCTCTTTGGCCCTCCAAGCCTGCACTGATTATGCTGCCCGTCTGAACTAAAAAGGCCTCTGGGGACCATATCCCTCTATTCCCATTTTATTCATGCATTTGTCCAGTGTCCCTTAAAAGTCACTATCATATCTGCTTCCACTACCTCCCCCAGCAGCGAGTTCCAGGCACCTGCCACTCTTTGTAAAAAAAAACTTGCCTCGTACATTTAATTCAATAAAAATAATTGAATTCAATAAAAAAAAATCAGAATTAAGAATCTACTGCTGACCATGAAACCATTGTTAATTGTCAGAAAAAAACCATTTGGTTCAGTAAAGCAAAAAGTAAAGTTTATTTATTAGTCACAAGTAGGCTTACATTAACAGTGCAGTGAAGTTACTGTGAAATTCCCCTGGTTGCCACACTCCAGCATTTGTTCGAGTCAATGCACCGAACCAGCATGTCTTTCAGACTGTGGGAGGAAACCGGAGCACCCGGAGGAAACCCACGCAGAGAACATGCAAACTCCACACAGACAGTGACCCAAGCCGGGAATCGAACCCGGGTCCCTGGCGCTGTGAGGCAACAGTGTTAACCACTGTGCCACCCCATGAATGTCCGTTTGGGGAAGGAAATCTGCTGTCCTTACCTGGTCTGGCCTACATGTGACTCCAGAGCCATAGCAATGTGACTGACTGTCAACTGCCCTCTGAAATGGCCCAGTGAGCCACTCAGTTCGATGGTAACTAGGGATGGGCAATAAATGCCGGCCATGCAGTGACGCCCATGTCCCACAAATGCATAAAAAATCCTCTCAGTTTAAATTCACACAGCCATTCTGTCTCCTTTTGTAATTACCACTCACTTCACCCGTTTAAAAAAATGGACGTCAATGAACAGAATTCATTCCTGGATGTGATTTACAGTAAAATCCAGTCACTGATTATTTGTGAACTCGCTGGTGACTCATCAGGGTGGATGAGCGAGTGAATCTCTTCCCACACACGAAGCAGGTGAATGGTCTCTCCCCAGTGTGAATTCGCTGGTGTCTCTGCAGGGTGGCTGATTGAGTGAATCTTTTCTCACACTGCAAACAGATGAATGGCTTCTCCCCAGTGTGAACCCGCTGGTGTGCAGTCAGTTGACATAATTGTCTAAACCCAGTCCCGCGGTGAGAGCACCTGAACGGTCTCTCGTCAGTGTGAACAAGCTGAAGGCGCATCAGGTCCACAGAACCTTTATAGCATTTCTCACAGTCAGCACATTTAAAAGGTCTCTCGTCAGTGTGAACTCGCTGGTGTTTCAGCAGAGTGGACGAATCGCTGAATCCCTTCCCACATTTGGAGCAGGTGAATGTTCTCTCCCCTGTGTGAACTCGATGGTGTTGTAGAAGCCCTGATGATCGAGTGAATCTCTTCCCACATTTGAAACAGATGAATGGCTTCTCCCCAGTGTGAATTCGCTGATGTGCAGTGAGTTCAGATGATTGTCTGAACCCAGTCTCGCAGTGAGAGCATCTGAAGGGTCTCTCGTCAGTGTGAACAAGCTGATGTCGCATTAGGTTCTGAGAACTTTTATAGCACTTCCCACAGTCCAGGCATTTAAATGGTCTCTCATCAGTGTGAACTTGCTGATGTTTCAGCAGAGTGGATGAATCAGTAAATCCCTTCCCACACTTGGAGCAGGTGAATGGCCTCTCCCCAGTGTGAACTCGGTGGTGTTGTTGCAGCCCAGATGATCGAGTGAATCCCTTCCCACACTCAGGACAGGTGAATGGCTTCTGCGCATTATGAACACGCTGGTGCCTCAACAGGTTGGATGACCAAGTGAATCCCTTCGCACACTCAGGGCAGGTGAATGGCCTCTCCCCAGTGTGACAGGGCTGATGAGTTTCCAGCTCAGACAGGGATCTGAATCCCTGCTCACAGTCCCCAGATTTCCACGGTTTATCTACACTGTGAACATTGCTGTTTTCTTGCATGTTAAAAACCCGATGATATTGTTGTAGGGAAATATCCCTTACCAGTGCAGAATAGAAGTTGAGTCGCAAATCAAGGTTCAAAGCGTGTCTTTATTGTACAATTACTGGGATCCCAGGGAGACCCCCGTAGCCAGCTCAGAAACAGTGGCTTGGCCACGTTGATCTCAATTAAATCACATCAGCTCTGGATCTTTATAGGGATCCAAAATTCGCGCGGGAACATTTGATTATGCCTTTTTTTACACAATGTATAAAGTGGTCTGTCAGTTTCAAAAGTCCCTAGGAAGTTTCATGGATTAGCATTTGTATGGTGTGTGTTCGTGTTAATGGGATTACTTGGTCCTGCCCCGGTGTCTAAATGCGTTTCCCATTACTATCTCTATGTGTCTTCTTATTTAAATTGGTCCTATTGTTCCGTGTCTGTGTTTCCTGCTTGTGAGATTGAGTGTTAATGTCATCCTGTCCTGTTGGGTGTCTGGGGTATTTCATTCTTAACCTTTTATCCTTATCTCTTAGTTTATCAGATTTTTATGTCTGCCTTGGCCGAATTGGTAATATTTCAGTGATAGCTTGGTTTTGATAACCCACTCTCTGTCTCGTTTCATAGGGATCTTGATCTTCCTTGGCCAGTTTAAAATGCAGCTATGCGCTGTTGCTAGGCAGATTAGGGATCTTCCGTAGTTTCTGAAATTCGTGAGTCTCTCAGCTGTGCAGGGGGAGACCCGATTGAATATCCATCCGGGGGTGCCCCTCTGCATTGTTGGCCCGTTATGAGTGGTGCCAATTAGTCCAATAAAAATATGTTTGATGATGCAAATATGGTTTTCTGGAAAATTTCCTCCTTCAGTCCCTCCTCTCGTCCAAGGGGTGCCATTCATGGCTGACCCCCCATGGACGACCTTCAGAGGAACAGTGATTTGTACAGCTGTTGTCCTTGCCGTTGTTCCTCCTCTTCTGGGTCGTTGTTAAGTTCTTGCATCTGGATACTGGCAGTGGGTAGCATTCTTGATGTAATATTTGCACATATCACTTTAATACAGGTTAGGCCAAGGCAGAGTGTGAACAGGATGGCTACTACTAGGATTAATCCCTTCATAATATATGCTCCCCAAACTGTGTTAAACAGCCATCCTAACCACCCATCAGTCCCTGTTAACCCCTGTTTAAAGTTATCCAATTGCTTTTGTATCCCGGACATGGCTGCTGTTATGTTTAGTGTCTTGTCGTGTACGTATGTGATGCATTTTTCCTTGATGATGGTGCATACCCCCCCTTGTCTGGCTAGCTGATAGTCCACCGCATATCTCGTTTGTTGTGTGTATAGTCTGAGTTCTGCGAGTTCTTGGTCAATTGCGCCTAATGCTTGTAGGGTGTTGTTTCCTAAAATGGTCAGTCCACATATGAAGAAGTTCCTATTACTGGCACTGATCACCCCTGCGGCGCCTCCCAGGGATAGTGTCCCCAGAAATCCATATCCTAAAGAAGACCCTAGTGTGACAGGGGCCTGCCAGTCGGAGCAAAATTCTGCGCTGATGGCCCTGGTCACTATGCGTTTTTGGACATGCCCTTCGCTTGGGCATGGAACCGTGAGAGGTCTGATTGTCCCTACGGAAAAGAACCTTGGAGGCCTGTCTGTGGCCGTCATATATACATTTTTAAATAAAACACGTACCCGTCTTTAACCCGATAACATGCATTACCCCGGTGTCGTTTGACCGCATGGCCCCATCTTGTGGAACCTTCCCTCCCCCTGGACTGTCCACTTGATTGTACCTCTTGGTGAGAATCAAATGGATATGTCCCTGAGGCTGAGCTTACGTGGGTGCTGTTGCACTTGCCACACATAAGCTGCCTACCCGCGGTGACTGCAATGCATTTTTGTTGCTTGCAGTCACAAGTGAAGTGTCCTTCCCGGACCCGGCACTCCTGGAGAGCACAATGTGCCTCAGCGCACGAATCATTTTTAGGGACAAAGGCATGCACGCACCCCCATCCCTCTCCCTTAAAACATTGTGGGTAGTTCCCAAGTGTCTCCTCCGGTTGGGGTCCCGTCCCCCTTAGAATTCCCGGCTCAGTGAGCTCTACACACCTTCCTTGTATCCCTTGCTTAAAGTACCCAATATGTTCTTTGCAGGGTGCCCCCGATGTGTCAATAGTGAATAACTCTTGTGGGAGCCACCCTGGTGTTGCGATGAATAGGGAGTTTACTGATCGCGCTGAGGGGTAACAAGCGGTCCTATTCCCATAGATCTGGATGTGTGTTTTCAGGAATAGGTTTCCTTCCATGATTGGTGGTTCTGCTCCCCTAACCCCCATGTGTTGGAGTGTATTTACAATGGTCAGGGTTATTATCAGATATGTCCCTGTTCCCATATCGCTCTTTTTTTTTTTTTCAACAGTATTTTACAATTACAGTATATACAGAAAATAAACAGGCAATTAAATTAAAAGTAGTTGGTTCCGACGTCTTGATAGTAGATCTGGTCCTGGTTCCTGTGGAAGTTGAATGAGCAAAACGGTATCTTTTAGTTCATTTGTCCTCATATAGTTTCAATTGGGTCCAGTGTTTCCAGACCCCCTGTCCCCTTATATCTATACAGGCACAGGTATCTCCGCTAATAATGACCTCGTAAGGTCCGTGCCATCTTGGGGCAAATCCTGGTTTTGCAGGAAGCACTTTTGTTAATACCCGGCTCCCGGCTTTTGGGACTTCTGGTAATATTTCTGAGTCCCCCTCTGCGTCGACCTGTGCCTGATTAGAAATTACGGACCGGCGCATCCCCTTCAATTGGGTGCTAAGGTCTCGGATGTATTGTCGGATACATCCATTCATTTGTATGTAGTCTTATCAAAAGACATCGCTTTCCCCATTAAAATCACATGCCATACAGCTCCGATCTTTATATGATGTACTCTTACATTATCTCTAATTTGATCATTTGTTTGCGTGCAAGCGCTACACCACAGTACTTCACAAAATAATTATGTCTTTATCAATGCCCAATATAGTATATGAATATATCATACAAAGTTGGTTAAGGCTTTTCAGGATTTGATGTTATTCTTGTGTCTATATGGCAGTGCTATACTGTATAATAAAAATAATCAAGCGGCAGTTGTATCATACCACTTTACACATCGTACCCGTGATATCCAAACCCTTTTAATTTAAGCCGTTTCTTTTTTTAAACTGAGCTCCAGATCGAAACCCCCGCACTCTAGGAAAAGTAACAGGCGCCGAATCAAAATCAAAGCAGGTACAATACATACCAGTTATTTGATTAGGAACATTTTGGTTTCTTAACTGGCTAGGTTTTAAGCTTTGCAGTGCTTTTATATTTGGCAAACCTTGAACCTTGATGGCTCATGAAATTCCGACGGCAGTACATAATTTTAAACTAGTTCAGAATACTAAACTATCTGACGTTCGCAAATCGCGATATTCTGCGATTAATACTGTATTTCACTGACTTGATATACTTTAAACTAATTCATAGACCTCAGTCTTTTGTTCCTGCTTTTCTACCTTTCCACAAAATAACTTATTTTCTTCTCTTAACTCCTCAACTAACTCTTATAATTTCTACTTCAAGACAAAGGAAAGAGCACATGCTTCCTTCCAAGGTTTAAATCCTTTCTTAACATTAAAACAAACAACAACAAAGCATCCACGCAACCACTTTGTTTAAACACACACACACACACACATGGAAGCTTCCAAAAGTCATTCCACAGTACATCCTTTTTCATTCAAACTTATCATTTCAGACTGGGATGAGTGTAAAACATTCAAAGAGAATACAGAACATTGATTAAGACAATCGCTTTTATTCTTCTTTCTTCCAAACTGTAATTGACTCAAAGCAGAAGTAAATTCAAGAAATCCTATCACTTGAATCTTTACAGTTTTAACACTCTCCCAGCCCCCCTGAGGCTAAACCAAGGTGCAATGTACTGCACCCACTGCCTGTAGCAAACATTCCACAGGAACAAAGAGCTCCCTGCTCTCAATCTAATTACAACAACAACCACCTACATTCGACAAGCTACCAGATCTCACAAACACACTGAAATACAAAAACTAAGATCTCTCCTATCCATCTGCTGCCTTTCCCCTGGCGTAAAAGGCTTATAGGTTGCCTTTGGTTGTGCTAACGTCCCTCCTCTCGTGACTGGCGCTAGATTATAATTGTCTATGTTTTCTTTTGATGCTGGAGTGGCTGTATGTTTCTGCACTGACTCGTATGGGCGCCGAGGGTCCGTTTCCTCTGATCTCTGCGTTATCTCCGCAGTGTGGTTTCTGTATTCTAATTCCCTCACTCTCTCCTGTAATACTTTAATTTGCTCTGTCTCTTTGTGTCTCTCCTCCATAGAGGCATTTACTTCCTCAATTAGTCCAGCTAACTGGGTCACTAATATTACTCCCATTACTTTTGTTTTGTCCCGTTTAACTCCGTCTACCCACTTTCTTTGATCTTCTAAAGTTTGTGATGCGTTCCACCCGTTCCGTTTCATCTTTGCAACAATCGCTTCTCTGGCTAACAGATACTTCAAAATGAGAGCTACTGCAGTTTCTCCCTTAACAACGTGGTCTGCCATTTTTCTGTCTAGCAGTCCTGCAACCCCCGTATGCTGGCTGCTACAGTAAAAGTGCCTCAACTCTCTCCCTTATCTCCTGTCACTGATACTGCCCCAGCACCGTCTGTATTGCTGTAGGTTCTCGTAGTGAGGTTCCAGTGGGTCTCTTTCCCCTGGGCTCCCCCAACTATTCCTGACACCTCACGCTTGGACTATTTTGTGTTGTCTTATTGGGATGTGTGCTGGTTGTTTAGTGGGTTTGTCCGCCCCTGTTCCCAGCCCCTCTAAGTACAACGCCTCCCGCTCGGCCACCACCCCCACTAGCAGGGTTGATCCGTTACCCCAAAACCGGGTATCCTGCTATGGGCTGTGGTGTTCCCTACAGACGAACAAGGTTATCAAACTCCGCCCGGGTCCCTAATGGATCCTCCGTCGTCGTGTCTCTTGGTCAGGATGGATCGGGTCCCCTTTTCCTCAACACTTACACACATGTATTCTGTTATCAAAGCCCCTGTTATAGTTAGTAACTGTATCGACTCTGAGGTTGTTCGTCCCTTCAGAGTCAGTGTTGTTACCCGATTTACACTGTCCGTGCCTTGCACCCTGAGTGCCTGTGCCTCTTAGCGCCCGCTTCAAAACCCAACCTTAGCGTGGGAGATTTCTCCTCTTAACGTCCAGTTTAGGGTAGGGCACCTTGAGTCAAGCACTCCCTTGTCCTATTGCCTTGGCACAGACAGCGGTTTCATTTACAATCCTGGGTTAGTTACACCAATTAGTTCTGCATGCGGTACTTATCTTTATATTAGTCTTAATTCCTGTTATCAAATAGCCCAAAACCTGTTATCTTTACCTCTGGTCCTTTACTCCTATTAAAGTTAAAAGTTACTTACCTTTTTCCACGCGGTCGTTCTGACCTGTACCTCTTTAGTGCGGACTTCTGTTTCAATTTAAAAACTTAGGCAAGATTATACAGTTCTACAAGACAACAATACTTAAAACAGACAAACCCTAACCCTTAAAGGTACCTCACTTTGAACGGAGACCTGCACTCGCCTTTGACTGCTCTGGATTTGTATCAGATTCGTTTAAATTTGATCCCGACTTTCAAACTGTGGCCATCAGTCAGAAGTCAGATATCAAATCCTGCCGTGACTACGCCATTTTGTTGTAGGGAAATATCCCTTACCAGTGCAGAATAGAAGTTGAGTCGCAAATCAAGGTTCAAAGCGTGTCTTTATTGTACAATTACTGGGATCCCAGGGAGACCCCCGTAGCCAGCTCAGAAACAGTGGCTTGGCCACGTTGATCTCAATTAAATCACATCAGCTCTGGATCTTTATAGGGATCCAAAATTCGCGCGGGAACATTTGATTATGCCTTTTTTTACACAATGTATAAAGTGGTCTGTCAGTTTCAAAAGTCCCTAGGAAGTTTCATGGATTAGCATTTGTATGGTGTGTGTTCGTGTTAATGGGATTACTTGGTCCTGCCCCGGTGTCTAAATGCGTTTCCCATTACTATCTCTATGTGTCTTCTTATTTAAATTGGTCCTATTGTTCCGTGTCTGTGTTTCCTGCTTGTGAGATTGAGTGTTAATGTCATCCTGTCCTGTTGGGTGTCTGGGGTATTTCATTCTTAACCTTTTATCCTTATCTCTTAGTTTATCAGATTTTTATGTCTGCCTTGGCCGAATTGGTAATATTTCAGTGATAGCTTGGTTTTGATAACCCACTCTCTGTCTCGTTTCATAGGGATCTTGATCTTCCTTGGCCAGTTTAAAATGCAGCTATGCGCTGTTGCTAGGCAGATTAGGGATCTTCCGTAGTTTCTGAAATTCGTGAGTCTCTCAGCTGTGCAGGGGGAGACCCGATTGAATATCCATCCGGGGGTGCCCCTCTGCATTGTTGGCCCGTTATGAGTGGTGCCAATTAGTCCAATAAAAATATGTTTGATGATGCAAATATGGTTTTCTGGAAAATTTCCTCCTTCAATATTCAGACCCTGATGTGATGTTTGGTTTCAGTTTCCCTGACTGCAAATCTTTCCCTTCTAACGCCCTGTGAAACTGATTTAAAACAGAAAAAAGGGAGTGAGAGAGAACTCACAAAAACAGAAAGGCAGGTTGTGAAACTGAGCTGGTTTTAGCGCCAATTTCCCACCCCCTCCCCGAATCCTTTGATTCCCTGAAAGATCTCTCCAGCTCTGGGCTAGAATTTTCCTCCATTTTAATCCTGGGAAAACTGCAGTTATTGTCACCGCTCTCTGCTACAAATTCTACCCATTGACTCCATCCCTCTCCTCGGAAACTGTCTGAGACTGAGCCAGACTGTTCACAACCAGAGCAAAATATTTCACCCAACCTGAGAATCTGACCACAAATCCACATCATTACCAAGACCAGTTCCACCTCAGTAACATCACCCAACTCCAGTCTCCTCTCAGTTCATCTGCTGCTGAAACCGTCACCCATTCCTTTGTTTTGAGTTGATTTGATTTATTATTGTCACATGCATTAGTATACAGTGAAAAGTATTGTTTCCTGCGTGCTATACAGACAAAGCATACCATTTATAGAGAAGGAAATGAGACTGTAGTGCTACAGTCATAGCTAGGGTGTAGAGAAAGATCAACTTAATGCAACGTAGGTCCATTCAAAAGTCTGATGGCAGCAGGGAAGAAGCTGTCCTCGAGTCGGTTGGTATGTGACCTCAGACTTTTGTATCTTTTTCCTGACGTAAGAAGGTGGAAGAGAGAATGTCCGGGGTGCATGGAGTCCTTAATTATACTGGCTGCTTTAGCAAGGCAGCAGGAAATGTAGACAGAGTCAATGGATGGGAGGCTGGTTTGAGTGATGGATTGGGCTACATTCACGACATTCTGTAGTTCCTTGCAGTCTTTGGGCCGAGCAGGAGCCTTACCAAGCTGATGCTAATGCTTTCTATGGTGCATCTGTAAAAGTTGGTGCGAGTCATAGCTAACATGCCAAATTTCATAAAGTCATAGAGGTTTACAGCATGGAAACAGGCCCTTCGGCCCAACTTGTCCATGCTGCACTTTTTTTAAAAAACCCTAAGCTCGTCCCAATTGCTCACATTTGGCCCATATCCCTCTTTCCCCATCTTACCCTGTAACTGTCTAAACGTTTTTTAAAAGACAAAATTGTACCCACCTCTACTACTACCTCTGGCAGCTTGTTCCAGACACTTTGCCCCTCTGGATCCTTTTGTATCTCTCCCCTCTCACCTTAAACCCATGCCCTCAGGTTTTAGACTCCCCTACCTTTGGGAAAAGATATTGACTATCTAGCTCATCTATGCCTCTCATTATTTTATAGACCTCTATAAGATCACCCCTCAGCCTTCTATGCTCCAGAGAAAAAAAGTCCCAGTCTATCCAGCCTCTCCTTACAACTCAATCCATCAAGTCCCGGTAGCATCCCAGTAAATCTCTTCTGCACTCTCCTAGTTTAATAATATCCTTTCTATAATAGGGTGACCAGAACTGAACACAGTATTCCAAGTGTGGCCTTACCAATGTCTTGTACAACTTCAACAACTCCTGTATTCAATGTTCTGACCAATGAAACCAAGAATGCTGAATGCCTTCTTCACCACTCTGTCCACCTGTGACTCCACTGTCAATGAGCTATGAACCTGTACCCCTAAATCTCTTTGTTCTGTAACTCTCCCCAATGGCCTACCATTAACTGAGTAAGTCCTGCCCTGGTTCAATCTACCAAAATGCAATACGTCGCATTTATCTAAATTAAACTCCATCTGCCATTCGTCGGCTCACTGACCCAATTGATCAAGATCCCGTTGCAATCAGAGATAACCTTCTTCACTATCCACTATGCCACCAATCTTGGTGTCATCTGCAAACTTACTAACCATGCCTCCTATATTCTCATCCAAATCATTCATATAAATGACAAATAACAGTGGACCCAGCACCGATCCCTGAGGCACTCCGCTGGTCACAGGTCTCCAGTTTGAAAAACAACCCTCGACAACTACCCTCTGGCTTCTGTCATCAAGCCAATTTTGTATCCATTTAGCTCCCTCACCCTGGATCCCGTGAGATTTTCCTTCATCTTCTGAGAAAGTAGAGATGTTGGTGGGCTTTCTTAACTATAGTGTTGACTTGGGGGGACCAGGACAGGTTGTTAATGATCTGGGCACCTGAAAACATGAAGCTTTCGACCATTTCTACTTCATCCCCGTTGATGTAGACAGGACACGTTCTCCACTATGTTTCCTTATGTCGATGGCAATCTCCTTCATTTCTGTTTACAATGAGGGGGAGATTATTGTTACCGCACCAGTTCACCAGATTCTCTATCTCATTCTTGTACTCTGTCTCGTCGTTGTTGGAGATACGACCCACTACGGTGGTGTCACCAGCAAACCTGAAAATCGAGTTGGAGGGAAATTTGGCCACACAATCATAGGTGTATAAGGAGTATAGTAAGAGCTGAGAACACAGCCTTGTGGGGCATCGGTGTTGAGGATGATCGTGGAGGAGGTGTTGTTGCCTATCCTTACTGATTGTGGTCTGTGGGTTAGGAAGTTCAGCATCTAGTCGCAGAGGGAGGAGCCGAGCCCAGGCCACGGAGTTTGGAGATGAGTTTCGTGGGAATAATGATGTTGAAGGCTGAACTGTAGTCAATAAATAGGAGTCTGACATCGCTGTCTTTGTAATCTCGATGTTCCAGGGTTGAGTGCAGGGCCAGGGAATTGGCATCTGCTGTGGACTTGTTGGGCGGTAGGCGAACTGTATTGGATCCAGGCAGTCCGAGAGGCTAACCTTTTGAAGCACTTCATAATGATGGATGTTAGACCCACCGGACGAGAGCCATTAAGGCACGCTGCTTGGCTTTTCTTTCGTACTGAGATGATGGTCATCTTCTTGAAGCAGATAGGGACCTCAGATTGTTGTAAAGAGAGGTTGATGATGTCTGCGAATAGCCCCACCAGCTGATCCATGCAGGATCTGAGTGCTTGTTACCATTAGACTTAATCATTCTAACACATCCCTGGCCGGTCTCCCTCACTCAACCTGTCTATTAACTTGAGGTCATCACAATTCTGCTGCCCACGTGTTTACTCATTCCAAATCTTGTTCACCCACCACCCCTGTGCTACAAAGGCTCCTGTTTATGAATCAACATTTTAAATTTCTCATCCTTGTTCTCAAGTACCTCCATGGTTTCACCCCTCCCTATCTCTGTAATCTCCTCTCGCCTCACAACCCTCCAATATCTCTGCATTCCTTTCATTCCGGCTTCCTCAGCATTCACAGTTTTAATCACTCCATCATACGTGTCCGCACTCCCAGTTACCAAGGCCATAATCTTTGGAATTTCCCCCTAAACTGCTCCCCCTCTGTATCATCCTTCCCCCCCCCCTTTAAGATACTCATTAAAACTACCTCTTTAACCAAGCCTTTACCCATCCACCCTCATGTCTGCTCACATGACTCTATGTCAAATGTTGCTTTATAACACACCTGAGAAACGCCTCAGAATGCTCCAGTACATGAAAGATGCTGTATAAATACACATTGTAATTATTGATTTGGAGATGTATCACTGTCCCTTCATCATCACTGGGTGAATAGCCTGTAACTCTTGACCTAAAGGGGAGCACCTTCACCACATGGACTGCAGCTGTTCAAGAAGATAAAACATAATCTTCTCCACAGGTAATTTCAGAGAAACCCTACAGTGCAGAAAGAGGCCATTCGGCCCATCGAGTCTGCACCAACCACAATCCCACCCAGGCCCTACCCCCATATCCCTACATATTTTACCCGCTAATCCCTCTAATCTACGCATCCCAGGACACTCAGGGGCAATTTTATTTTAGCAGAGCCAATCAACCTAACCGGCACATCTTTGGACTGTGGAAGGAAACCAGAACACCCAGAGGAAACCCACACAGACACGAGGAGAATGTGCAAACTCCGCACAGACAGTGACCCAAGCCAGGAATCGAACCCAGGTCCCTGGAGCTGTGAAGCAGCAGTGCTAACCACTGTGCTACCGTGCCGCCCGTTTTGGGGATGGAAAATATTTTCTGTTGGTCTTGTTAGTGAAAAGACAGGGTAGTGGGATGAGCTGATTCCCTTGTAGAGAACCAGCAAATGCATGATGGGTTAGTCATTTTCTGTAGTGTAATAATTCAATGTTTCTGTGGCTTAATGAAAAAGAGACCAATTCTGGAGGCCAGGAACTAACTTCTGGAATCAATGCCCACTGCCTCCAATCGAGGTGGCGGCTGCACATGCGCCCTGTTGCCCATTGCCCCCTATAAAGATGGCCACCGTCCTGCTGTCCATTGCCCCCAATAAATATGGCGGTCACGCTGCCCATTGTTCTCGAAAGATGGAGGCTGCAAAATCGGTCAGGCAGGGCCTCGGGCGTCTTATTTGTGGTTTGAAGCTAATATCCGACGTTTATGAAAGCTCCGCTTCCTATACCGGGTGCTTATGAGTCCTCCCTTTTGACTCTCAGGCTCCATTTAACCTCACTCACCCGGTGTCTCCAATCAGTTTCTACTCTCCCTGCTGCTCCGACACCACCCCATCCGACCACTGCCTACACCGCACTGCGCATGCTCCAGTCAGAGAGGCACTGAGTCTGCGCAATGATCTCCAGTATTGAAGATAGGGTATCGTCACCCTCTCGGTGCACGCTGGGTAATGGCACCGCCATTGCCACTTGATATTGTCAAATACAAATACATCTTTTGTGGTCCATGATCATAATGACTGGCCTGGCCGAGAATGGCTTACTCCTGTTCCTATTTTCTATGAAAATATATTTAAACAGGCTTATTTTAAATTAATTAACACCTTCCTTGAAATAGTGTGCACAATCATTTGTCAGTCTGGGAATTTAAACTTGCTCTTTCACTTTCAGTCAGGAACACGTCCCAGTTTCACACTAAACTTTGATTTGACAGCATGTTTCCAGCCTTCACCGTTGTTCAAAATTGTTGCAAACTCTCGGCAGCTGTGACGGTATTTGTAAAGACAGAGTCAATGTTTCCAGTCCAATATGACTCTTCAGTTCCAAAACATTAGCTCTGTTTCTGCAGAGATGCTACCAAACCTGCTTTGTTTTTATTTCCGATTTCCAGCATCTGTAATATTTTGATTTTCTTTCACAATTGTTCACCTGACTCGAAACATAGTTATAAAAGAGTCTTCTGTTCCATGTTTAGGAGCTCTGGACTATAGAAAAGAGCAGTTGGGACACATTTCTTACACACCTCAGGATTAACCCACTTTGCTGTCAGTGAAGAGAGATGAGAAAGTCCAAAGTGCTGTTTGTCCCTCTCAGTGTGACCCTATGGCAGGAACAGACTGCAGTTCTGTTCCTGCTGTGTGAACCTCCCCCAGATTGCCCCTTCTGAGCTCCAGCCGGCAATGTTAAACATTCAGCTGGGAAAGACGAACATCTGCAACTATGTATTCAAATATCACTGTTTTATTTCACATTTATTTAGAATATTAAACTCCAGTCCAGTTACAGGGATTATTAACATAATCAGAAACAAACTCCAAATATCAGAATGAACATAGTCCAGTCCTGAATGTGATTCACAGCAGCAGCAATAACAGCAGAATCCAGCCCCTGTAGTAACTTATGAACTTGCTGGTGTGTCAGAATGTGAGGTAACCGAATGAATCTCTTCTCACATGGAGCAGGTGAACAGCCTGTGAATGTGTTTGTGTATCAGCAGATACATTTTGCATTTAAATCTCTGCTCACAGTCAGAAGTTTGAAAAAGTTCCTTATCAGTGTGAACAAGTTGATGTGCAGTGAAGTGGGATGACTGAGTAAATCTCTTGCTAAACATGGAGCAAGTGAACAGCCTCTCCCAGAGTGAGTGCACTGGTGGACACTGAGTTCACATGTCCAGCTGAACCCAGTCCCATAGTGAGAGACTCTGGATGGTCTGCTGTCAGTGTGAACCTGCTGATAGCACATCAGATTCATAGAAATTTTAAAACATTTCCCACAATCCAGACATTTGAAACACATTCCATCAGTGTGAACTCACTGGTGTGTTAACAAAACGAATGAATCAGTGAATTGCTTCCCACACATGGAGCAGGTGAATGACCTCTCCCTGGTGTGAACTCTCTGCTGTTGCTGCAGGATGGACAATCGCTTGAACCTCTCCCTGCACTGAGAGCAGATGAGTGGAGTGGAACGGACTGAATACACTGGTGAACCATCAGTGAATGTGGGTTTTTAAAGCTCCTGTCACAGTCTCAGCATTTAAATCCTCTCTCTTCAGTATGAACCCACTGGTGTGTGTGGAGACTGGATGGAGAAAAGTGGGCGTTCGGGGCTCAGACAAGAGGGATGTTTAGAGACAGTTTGGCCCATTGGGCTAATGGAATGGAGCAAAGCAACAGAGACAGCTGATTGGATTATCTCAATCTTCAGTGACAAAGTACTTCCATGAGCTCCTCACACTTGTTGTTGGAGGTGAGGATAGAGGAAACAGGGGAGAGCCCTTCAAAAGGAACTGACTTGTATTAGAGTTATTAAAAATATTCACGATGTGAATATTTTTCGAACTTGATCGAGTTTTTCGAGGAAGTGATGAAGATGATTGATGAGGGTAGGGCAGTGGATGGTGTCTACATGGACTTCAGTAAGGCCTTTGACAAGGTCCCTCACGGCAGACTGGTGCAGAAAGTGAAGTCGCATGGGATCAGAGGTGAGCTAGCGAGGTGAATACAAAACTGGCTCGGTCAAAGAAGACAGAGGGTAGCAGTGGAAGTGTTTCTGAATAGAGGGCTGTGACAAGTGGTGTTCCTCAGGGATCAGTGCTGGGACCTTTGCTGTTTGTAATATATATAAATGATTTGGAGGAAAATGTAACTGGATTGATTAGTAAGTTTGCGGACGACACAAAGGTTGGTGGATTTGCAGATAGCGATGAGGACCATCAGAGGATACAGCAGGATATAGATCAGTTGGAGACTTGGGCGGAGAAATGGCAGATGAAGTTTAATCCGGACAAATGTGAGGTAATGCATTTTGGAAGGTCTAATACAGATAGGAAATATACAGTAAATGGCAGAACCCTTAAGAGTATTGATGGGCAAAGGGATCTGGGTGTACAGGTACACAGGTCATTGAAAGTGGCAATGCAGGTGGAGAAGGTAGTCAAGAAGGCATACGGCATGCTTGCCTTCATCGGCCGGGGTATTGAGTTTAAAAATTGGCAAGTCATGTTGCAGCTTTATAGAACCTTAGTTAGGCCGCACTTGGAATATAGTGTTCAATTCTGGTCGCCACACTACCAGAAGGATGTGGAGGCTTTGGAGGGGGTACAGAAAAGATTTACCAGGATGTTGCCTGGTATGGAGGGCATTAGCTATGAGGAGAGGTTGGAGAAACTTGGTTTGTTCTCACTGGAATGACGGAGGTTGAGGGGCGACCTGATAGAAGTCTACAAGATTATGAGAGTCATGGACAGAGTGGATAGTCAGAAGCTTTTTCCTAAGGTGGAAGAGTCAATTACTAGGGGGCACAGGTTTAAGGTGTGCGGGGCAAGATTTAAAGGAGATGTACGAGGCAGATTTTTTACACAGAGAGTAGTGGGTGCCTGGAACTCGTTGCCGGGGGAGGTAGTGGAAGTGGATACGGTAGTGAGTTTTAAGGGGCGTCTTGACTTTACATGAATAGGATGGGAATAGAGGGATATGGTCCCTGGAAGGGTAGGAGGTTTTAGTTCAGTCAGGCAGCATGGTCGGTGCAGGACCATGGAGGGCAGAAGGGCCTGTTCCTGTGCTGTAATTCTCTTTGTTCTGTAAACATTTCTCTGGATATTTAAATAAAAAGAGTTATCCAAGTGAATGTTGGTCCAAGAGAAAGTGACTCTGGGGAATTAATAATGGAAAGTGAGGAGATGGCAGATGAATTCAACAGGTACTTTGTATCAGTCTTCACTATAGTTTAGTACTCTACCCGATAGTATCGAGGATAGAAGTAATATCTCATCAGGGTGTGGAAGGGAGAGAGGAACTCAGGAAAACTGCTGTCACTTATGAAGTGGTACTGAGCAAATAGTTGGAGCTGTCGGCTGACAAATCCCGGACCCTGATGGACTTCATTCTCGGCTCTGAAAAGAAGCAGCTCGTCAGATAAAAGCAAAGTATTGCAGATACTGAAAATCTGAAATAAAAACAGCAAATGCTGGAAAGACTCAGCAGGTCTGGCAGTACCTGTGGAGGGAGAAACAGAGTTGACATTTCGAGGCCACATGGCTGTTCTTTAGCTGAAGAGGGGTAGAAATGACTGGTGAGATAGTTGATGCATTGTTTTAATTTTCCAAAATTCCCCGGTTTTGGTGGAAGTTCCATTAGATTAGAAAGTAGCAAATGCAGCTCCTTTATTCAAAGAAGGAGAGAGACAAAAAGCAGGAAACTACAGGACAGTTAACTTAACATGCCAGAGGAAAAATGTTAGAAGCTATTATTAAATACGTTACAGCATGGCAGTGAGATAAAATCAGGCCATGAAGAAGAGTCAACGTGGTTTTGAGAAAGGGAAATCATATTCAACCTATTTTCTCAGTTCTTTGAATGAGTCACATGTGCTGTGGATAAAGGGGAACCAAAGGTGCAGAAAGGTGAATGTACTGAGATTTCCAGAATGCATTTATAAGCTATCACATCAAAGGATATTGTGGAAAATAAAAGCTCCTAGTGGGGCGGGGGGAATGGTAACATATTGGCACGGAAAGGAGATTGGGTAGTTAACAGGAAACAGGATTGGCATAAATGGGTCTTTTTCTAGTTGACTGGATGTGATGAGTGGTGGGCCACGGGTCAATGCTGGGACCTCAACCTTTTTACCATTTATATAAATGACTCAGATGAAGGAATTGAAGGTATGGTTGCTAAATTTGCCTGTTCAGGTACACTGAATTTGGGAGAATTTAGCATGGGCAATGCACCGAACCAGCACATCTTTTGGAATGTGGGAGGAAACCAGAGCACCCGGAGGAAACCTACGCAGACACGGGGAGAACGTGCTGACTCCACAAGACAGTGACCCAAACCGGGAATCGCACCCAGTCCCTGATGCTGTGAGGCAGCAGTGCTAGCCACAGTGCCACCATGCCACCCAGTTGGACTGAACAATGTTCATTCTGAGAGTCAGGTTTTGTTTCTGACAGTAATAACCATCCGAACTCAACTGGATAAATATGAAATTAATCAACTTTTTTTCAAAATTATTCTTCTGGATTTTTTCTTTTGGAGAGCGATTACACTATTTCTGCTGTGAAATGAGAACTATTGTCATTCTCCATCCATTTCAGGAAGCCTCATCCAGGATTTTAGCTATTGTGTCTGCATCATTTTTACAAACAGGAAAGGTTTCAATCCACCAGGTAAACATAGCTGTAATTAGCAGGATATACCAGTCTCCTCTTAGTGTGGAGAGTGGGCCTGTATAATCAAGCTGCAGTGTTTCCCAGGGAACATCAATAATGTGGAACATGTTAATTGGGACAATGCATTTTGCAGAATCTGATTAGTTTGAACACATGAGGCACAGCTTCAGGTGCTGATGGACATTCTGATACATCCTCAGCCACTGATAGTATGATCATGTTGTATAATATTGAGGAGTCAAAAAACAAGAAATACGCCTTGCTTTGATCCATCAAATATACTAATCCCTTTCTAAGCCATCGAGTTGTGACTGAAGTCAAAGTTAAACCATATTTGTGAAAGAAAACTTCATTGTGTCAGATGAGTGAGTCCTTACTTGCTGTGAATGATGAGGGAAAGTTTTCTCTATGGTGCCAACCCTTTTTACCCACAGTCATCTTAGGTCAGTGTCCTGACAAGTTTTTAAATGACATATAACTGGAGTCTGTCGTACCGGTCCCAATGATTGTGTTTTGGGTGGATCCCATGGAATCTCCTCGAGAGCAGCTTTCCTGGTGAGTCAGTCTGCCTGGTTATTACCATCACTCCCTTCACTAACTCCTGCTGCTGATCCACCTTCACCTGGCAAATAGCAATTTATCCTGGACATCCAGTAACATTCCCAATCATTCAGAGTTTGGAGTGGTGAGCAGTGGTTTCCTTTCTGCTGTGGAGAAGCTGTGTTTCCTCCCCCAGAGGGGTAGGTTTTCTGAGGGAATTACAACCAACGTAGCTTTCAGAATATTTGGTGATTATATCGGTAACAGTTTGAAGGGCTGTGACCGCAATAACCTCAGAGTTCTGGGCTAACTGTTGCGATTGTGGTGGATATTTAGTAAGGATACTACAATTGTTGTGGAGAATCAAACACACAGCTCCACTCTGATACAAACCTTGTTCATAAAACCAACACCTGATCGCATAAACCCCAGTGCAATGTAATAGTTATTTGTCTTTAACAGGTCCATTGGACATGACCGCTTTTGCCTGACTGAGACGTAGGATTCTTTCATACTGAAACATCCCAGCCAAGTAATAATTATGAAGATTCAGGACGTGAATGCTTTTTCTTTGTAATTCCATAATTCAACCATTGGCCCTTTAGGATAATGTCACTGCAGTATTTGGGGTCTGCAGAAATATACAATTAAACTCTGCCAGGCACTTTATCTGCTCAATGGGCACTTTATATCTTCTCAATGAATTAGGCAATCAATCTTTCCACAGGGCTGATTGTGTCTGAGAACTATCCGACTGGAAAACTTTTTCCATTCAGGCCTCAGAATACTACAGCAGATATACATTGTTCTGGCTGTGGAATTAATTGGATAGATCTTCCAGAGAGCCAGTACAGACATAATGAGCCAAATGGTTTCTATTTGTGCTGTATCATTCTGTAAAAGAGTGAATAATCAGCATCAGGGACAGAGAGAGGAACCAGTGACTGTGCGATTGAACCCAGTAAGAAGTCTGACAACACCAGGTTAAAGTCCAACAGGTTTATTTGGTAGCACAAGATTTCGGAGTGTTCCTTCTTCTTCAGGTGAGTGAAGAGTTCTGTTCACAAACAAGGCATACATCGAGACAGACTCAATTTACAAGATGATGGTTGGAATGCGAGTCTTTACAGGTAATCAAGTCTTTACAGGTATAGACAATGTGAGTGGAGAGAGGGTTAAGCACAGGTTAAAGAGATGTGTATTGTCTCCAGCCAGGACAGTTACTGAGATTTTGCAAGTCCAGGCAAGTCGTGGGGGTTACAGATAGTGTGACATGAACCCAAGATCCCGGTTTAGGCCGTCCTTGTGTGCGGAACTTGGCTATCAGTTTCTGCTCAGCGACTCTGCGTTATCGTGTATTGTGAAGGCTGCCTTGGAGAACGCTTACCCGAAGATCAGAGGCTGAGTGCCCATGACTGCTGAAGTGTTTCCCGACAGGAAGAGAACACTCCTGCCTGGTGATTGTCGAGCGGTGTTCATTCATCCGTTGTCGTAACATCTGCATTGTCTCCCCAATGTACCATGCCTCGGGACATCCTTTCCTGCAGCTTATAAGAACATAAGAACATAAGAAATAGGAGCAGGAGTAGGCATCTAGCCCCTCGAGCCTGCCCCGCCATTCAATACGATCATGGCTGATCTGAAGTGGATCAGTTCCACTTACCCGCCTGGTCCCTATAACCCCTAATTCCCTTACCGATCAGGAATCCATCTCTCCGTGATTTAAACATATTCAACGAGATAGCCTCCACCACTTCAGTGGGCAGAGAATTCCAGAGATTCACCACCTCTGAGAGAAGAAGTTCCTCCTCAACTCTGTCCTAAACTGACCCCCCTTTATTTTGAGGCTGTGCCCTCTAGTTCCAGCTTCCAGGGCGGCACGGTAGCACAGTGGTTAGCACTGCTGCTTCACAGCTCCAGGGTCCCGGGTTCGATTCCCGGCTTGGGTCACTGTCTGTGTGGAGTTTGCACATTCTCCTCGTGTCTGCGTGGGTTTCCTCCGGGTGCTCCGGTTTCCTCCCACAGCCCAAAGATGTGCGGGTTAGGTTGATTGGCCAGGTTAAAAATTGCCCCTGAGATGTGTAGGTTAGAGGGATTAGTGGGTAAAATATGTGGGGGTAGGGCCTGGGTGGGATTGTGGTCGGTGCAGACTCGATGGGCCGAATGGCCTCCTTCTGCACTGTAGGGTTTCTATGATTCTATGATTCTATGATTCCTTTCTAAGTGGAAAGAATCTCTCCACTTCTACCCTATCCAGCCCCTTCATTATTTTATATGCCTCTGTACGATCACCCCTCAACCTTCTAAACTCCAACGAGTACAAACCTAATCTGCTCAATCTCTCCTCATAATTTACACCCCTCAACTCCGGTATCAACCTGGTGAACCTTCTCTGCACTCCCTCCAAGGCCAATCCTTTCGCAAGTAAGGGGACCAAAATTAGGAGCAGAAGGAGGCAAGTTCAGCCCTTCGAGCCTGCTCCGCCTTTCAATCAGGTCATGGCTGATCTCTCCCTGGTCTCAAATCCACTTCCCCACCTGTTCCCCATATCCATCTTTCCCTTTCTTTTTATCAGAAATATGTCTATCTTCCTCTTGAAACAATTCAATGATTCAGACACCACCTCGCTATGTGGCAGCGAGTTCCACAAATTCACCATCCTCTGAGAAGCTCCTCATCTCAGTTTTAAATCTATAGCCTCGCAACCTATACCTGTGACCTCTTGTTCTAGATTGTCCCATAAGAGGAAACATTTGCTCTACATTTACTTTATCAATCGCTTTTAACATTTTATGTCCTTCGATTAGATCCCGCTCATCCTTCTAAACTCCAGCGAGTATAGTCCAAACTGCTTAATCTCTCCTCATTTGTCATCCCCTTCATCCCCAGAATAAATACTCAATTAACTGTTTGTCGATTCAATCAGGCTTAAGTGTTGAATGATTCTTCTGAGTTCATTCTCCCAAACAGTTCCTTTACCACAACCATTACCTCTCCCTTTGCCTTTTGTTCCAGGATGTTTTTGTCATTTATTCTCATCCGACCTCTAACCAATCCCTAACTTTCCATTTTGTTCCACCTGACCCTCCTCCATTTCTCACCAGAATCAAACCCATCACATTTCTCCCTCTCTTTAGTTCTGAGGTAGAGTTACATTGGACATGAAACGTTAACTCTGTTTCTCTCTCCACGGATGCTGCCAGACCTGCTGTGTTTTTCCAGTTCTTTCTGTATTTACTTTCGATCTACCTGTAGTGATGGGAAAAACATTATTTACCACCGAGGATAAAATAAATGTTTTTCAACAGCATTTGTGAATCCTTTCGGTGGAAATGTACTCTCTCAGGCTCAAAGAAATTTAGCCCACTGGAAGCAAAGTTGTGAGACCGGCCAGTCCAGCAGAAAGAAACCCTCCGACCCTCCCACTTCCCAAACTGTCAGAATGAACATGGTTCTGTCCTGAGTGTGATTAACAGCAGAATCCAACACCTGTAATCACTTGTGAACTCGCTGGTGTGTCCGCATGTTCGATAATTGAGTGAATCCCTTCCCACAATCAGAGCAGGTGAACGGCCTCTCCCCAGTGTGAACTCGCTGGTGTCTCCTCAGGTCAGATGAATCACTGAATCGCTTCCTGCATTGGGAGCAGATGAACGGCCTCAGCCCAGCATGAACTCGCTCGTGTTTCCTGAGGTCAGACGAATGACTGAATTGCTTCTCACATTCAGAACAGGAGAATGGCTTCTCCCCAGTGTGAACTCGTTTGTGCGTCCGCAGGATGGATGAATTACTGAATTCCTTCCCACACACAGACCAAGTGAATGGTCGCTCCCCAGTGTGAATTCGCTGGTGTGACTGCAGGTGGGATAACTGGGTGAATCCCTTCCCACAATTAGGACAGACAAATGGTCTCTCTCCAGTGTGAATTCGCTGGTGTGTCTGTAAAATGGATGAATTACTGAATCCCTTCCCACAAACAGGGCAGGTGAACGGCCTTTCCCCTGTGTGACAACGTCGATGAATTTCCAGGTGACTCGGGCAACAAAAACGTTTCCCACAATCCCCACATTTCCATGGTTTCTCCATGGTGTCAATGTCCTTGTGTCTCTCCAGGTTTGACAATCAGTTGAAGCCTCGTTCACACATACAACCAGTGTGCAGTCTCTCCCTGCTGTGAATGGTGTGATGTTGCTTCAGCCAATGTAACTGATTAAAGATCCTTTCACAGTCACTGCATTGTACACTCTCACTCAGGTATCATTCTCTGTACTGTTCCAGTCACACTGATGTTAAAATCTTTCACAGCAGACAAAAAGGACAAACATTTCTCCTTTTAGATTCAAGATTGATGATATTCAGCTCCCGATGAATGGAGTGACTCTGTCAGATCCTGATGTGCTATCTGCTTTGAGAGTTCTGTCTGCGATATCTCCTCCCCTAATATATTGTAAAAGAGTTTACAAACGTAATCAGTGACAGTACAGAATAGAAATTCAGAACAGAATTTTAATTGCGAAGGAACATTCATTCCTCTCTCATTTATCGAAGGCCGTAAATATCTGGACCACACACTCTCTATTCACATTCTGCTGTATTTAATACATACCCAATAACACAATGATGTATAATTATACAGTTCTCTATTACATGATTAGAGATACATAGGGCTGTGAGGAAGTATTTTATTTCGACAGCTAGTGTTGCTGACCTGAAACTCTCTGCCTACCAGCTTGATGGAAGCAGAGAAGGTGAATAATTTCAGAATGAAATTGGGGGGGGGGCACTTGAAGGAAATAACCTGTAGGGGGACTGGGGATGTAGAGAAGGAATGGGAGTGACTGGATTGTCCTACAGAGTGTTAGCATAGGCTCAAATTACTGAATGGACACCTTGTGTCGTAATGACGCTGACTGGAAATGCATATTGTAGCTACAGTAGGATAATACAAGATTAGAAATAATTAATGTATTTTGTTACAAATAATATATCTAATCTGTACCATATTACAAGACTAGACGTATCTCTGTCCTATCTTAATTTAAATGTCAGCCTATCCTGGAGAAACCATCTCTTTAATTGTGAACATTAGGAAAGAGACCATCCTTTTACCCAGACAAATAAATGTGTCAGACTGAGAGAGCGAAAGGATGTCAATGTCTTGAAGAGAGAGAGACCTGGGGCAACCTTTCCAGAATCTGCAGCCTCCCTGGATTCACTTCCTCTCCCTTCAGTTGCTGCAAGTCCCCAATTTCCCCCAGAATGAGAAAAGAAATGGAAAGGGGGATGAAAGAAAGTGTTTTACTCACAGATGGTGGCGACAGGAGGAAGTTTCAGTCTGTTGTGCACCTCAATCTGAGTATCACAAAGCCCGATTGGCTGAAGGACCAGAGTCCTTCCGGTCTTTTCCCATTGGCCAACACCTCAGCACGAAGGTCAGAAGGCGGGCTGCCCCGCTCATGCGCAGTGTCGCCTCTCCACTGGACATGCGCAGTCCCAGGCCGGGGGGAGGGGGTGATCACCAAGAGGCTTCTCGCTCTGGCCGGAGCCGCCAGCCGGTTGCCTGGAAACCTTGGCTGGAGGAGGTGCAGGGGGAGGGGAACAATGGGTGGGGGCGGGACTTCCGTGTCCGCGCGCCCGGGCCTGCGCACTGGCACCCCATGACGTCATTGTGGAAGAGACTGATTCCTGTTGGCTGATTCAGGCAGGGCTCCATTGTGACGTCACAATGCGGAAGCTCGATTGATTCAGATTCAGACTCAAACTCCCTCCTCTGGGCAACATCTGGGAGGAAATCAATGTTTCCCCCTTTCCATTTCTTTTCTCATTCTGGGGGAAATTGGGGACTTGCAGCAACTGAAGGGAAAGAAAGTGAATCCAGGGAGGCTGCAGACTCTGGAAAGGTTGGCCCAGGTTTCTCTCTCTCTTAAAGACATTGACATCCTTTGCAATGTTCCACAGGAACTAGAATTGTCTGATCTGAATTTCTATCTTGTTCTGACAGTGATGACTTTTGTAAATTCTTTTTACAGGATATTAGAAGGAGATGATTTGCTGATAGAAATGTCAAGATCTAACATTCACTCAATTCATGGGAGCTGAATGTCATCGGTTTGAATCTGGAAGAAGAAACGTTTATCTGCTTGAGTTGGGTGAACCATTGGTGTGAACAGAAAAGCATCGAGGCCCGTGCAACCCGAGTGACAGTGTCCCAGTCCCGAGTGACAGTGTTCCAGTGCACATATTGTGAAAACTGCAGGAGAGACAGAAAGACACTCAGATCATGGAAAAAGCATGGAAATGTGAGGACTGTGAAAAGTCATTCCGTTCCCCATCAGTGCTGGAAATTCATCGACGCAGTCACACCGGGGAGAGGCCATTCACCTGCTCCAATTGTGGGAAAGGATTCACTCGGTTATCGATCTTGCTGACACACCAGCGAGTTCACACCGGGGAGAAGCCATTCACCTGCTCTGATTGTGGGAAGGTATTCACTCAGTCATCGCACTTGCTGATACACCAGCGAGTTCACAATGGAGAGAGGCCATTCACTTGCCCCGTGTGTGAGAAGGGATTCAGCGATTCATCCACACTGCAGACACACCAGAGAGTTCACACTGGGGAGAGGCCATTTATCTGCTCCATGTGTGGTAAAGGATTTGCTCAGTCATCCAACCTGTATTCACACCAGCGAGTTCACACCGGAGAGAGGCCATTTCCCTGCTGTGTGTGTGAGAAGGGATTCAGTAACTCCGCCAACCTGCTGAGACACCAGCAACTTCACACTGGGGAGGCTTCCTTCACCTGCTTTGAGTGTGGTAAAGGATTCAGTGATTCATCCAACCTATTTTCACACCAGCGAACTCACACTGGGGAGAGGCCATTCACCTGCTTTCTGTGTGGAAAGGGATTTAGTCAGGCATCCAGTCTGCAGACACACCAGCGAGTCCACACCGGGGAGAGGCCGTTCACCTGCTCAGTGTGTGGCAAGGGATTCAGTGATTCGTCCAACTTTATTTCACACCAGCGAGTTCACACTGGGGAGAGGCCATTTAACTGCTTTGTGTGTCAGAAGGGATTCAATCGATTATCTAACCTGCTGACGCACCAGCGACTTCACACTGGGGAGAGGCTGTTTGCCTGCAATGAATGTGGAAAGGGATTCACACGATCATCCCACCTGCTGAGACACCAGCGAATTCACAAACGATTACAAGCATTGGATTCTGCTGTTATTGCTGCTATTAATCACACCCAGAACTGAACCACGTTCATTCTGACAGTAGGTGAAGTGGGAGGGTCGGACGGTTTCTTTCTGCTGGACTGGCCGGTCTCATGACTTTGCTTCCAGTGGGCTGATGTTCTTTGAGCCTGGGAGAGCACATTTCCACTGAAATGATCCACAAAAGCTGATGAAAGATATTTATTTTATTCTGGATAGTAAATAGTGTTTTTCCTAACGCTACAGGTAGATCTAAAATAAATACATTTGTCTCTGTTCCATTGAGTCTACAGCACAGGGCCAGGCCAGTTGGCTCAATTGGTCTGTGTCAGTATTTATGCTCCACATGAGCCTCCCCCTCGTCATCTCCCCCCATCAGCATATCCTTCTATTCCTTTCTCCCTCAGGTATGTATCCAGCTTCCCCTTCAATGTATTCATGCTGTTCACCTCAACCACTCGCTGTAATAGTGAGTTCTACAGTCTCACCACTCGCTGGTAAAGAGGTTTCACATTAAATCCCTATTAGATTATTGAATCTCTGAAAATGCACACAGCATTTATAACAAAAAGGATGAATTGTCAGCGCGGATAGAGATAAATGTGTGTGTCCTGATAGACATTACAGAGACTTAGTTGAAAGGTGACCTAGGCTGGGATCTAAATATTGAAGGGTATTTGACATAATGGAATGGCAGGAAGCTAGGAAAAGGTGATAGGATCTCTCCCATTAATTAACGATGACATTAGTTCAGTACAGAGCTACCACCTTAGCCTGAAAGATCAGGATGAAGGATCGGTTTGGGTCAAGATAAGAAATGGTAAAGGTGTGAGGTCTCTTGTGGGAGTATTTAATGGGCCCCTTACCTATGTTACACTGAACTGATTTTTTTATTTTGAACATGACACTATAATAGTATATTTATTTACTAGTGTGACAAACAGGCTTACATTAACACTGCAATGAAGTTACTGTGAAAGTCCTTTAGTTGCCACAACCCAGCGCCTGTTTGGGGAGACTGAGGGAGAATTTAGCATGGCCAATGTGCCTTACCAGCACGTCCTTTGGACTATGGGAGGAAACCGGAGCACCTGGATGAAACCCACGCAGACACGGGGAGAACATGCAGACTCTGCACAGACAGTCACCCAAGCCGGGAACTGGCCATGGGTCCCTGGTGCCGTGAGGCAGCAGTGCTAACCACTGTGCCACCGTGCCGCACTAAGATACTATATTGCACTGCACATAAATAAAATAAACACCTGATCAAAAAGGACTAGGAAAAAGTATAAACTTATAAATCTCAACTCCTTTTCACAAATACAGATCAAATACTTCATCATTCCCATTTCCCAGTCACATAATTTTCTAATTATTGTGATTATTCAAATAGTATTTCTATTAAACTCATAGATAATACCATTATTTAATTCCATGACTTTATATAAACTAACATTTGAAGCTTATACATTGTTTTAAAGCTGTATTTACACATATTTTCAAATCTTCACCCAAAGCATTCCAAAGATTCATCCACAAACTGAAATATACACAGACTTCAAAGTTGTACAAACATAACATTTTTTAAACTTGTTTTTTTCTATTTAATTCATGATCATCATCCCTTAAAGTCAACAGTTTCTTTGCAAATTTTCAGGCAAAGATTCATTTTTTGCTTCATCCAAAATCATTGCAGTTTTCAGTTCAACTGACTTCCTAAACTTTAAAACCTGGACATTTTATAAACAATTTGTTGCTAAGTTCTTGAAAATTCACTTTATTACTATTCATTTGGCTTTTTTCTGTAACATGTAGATCGGATTAATAAAGTTAAAGTTTGATGTTTATTTATTAGTGTCACAAGTAGACTTACATTAACACTGAAATGAAGTTAATGAAAATCCCCCAGTCACCACACTCCGGCACCTGTTCAGCTACACTGAGGGAGAATTTAGCATGGCCAATGCACCTAACCAGCACGTCTTTCGGACAGTAGGAGGAAACCGGAGCACCCGGAGGAAATCCACGCAGGCGCAGGGAGAACGTGCTGACTCCACACAGTGACCCAAGCCAGGAATCAAACCTGGGTCCCTGGCACTGAGAGGCAGCACTGCTAACCACAGTGCCGCCATGTCGCCCAAATATTCATGCTTTATAACGTTTCCCCAAACCTCTGAAGAATCATTTCAAATGAACAATACAAAATATGCAATGACTGCAGATCCAATATGGGCGGCACGGTAGCACAGTGGTTAGCACTGCTGCTTCACAGCTCCAGGGTCCCGGGTTCGATTCCCGGCTCGGGTCACTGTCTGTGTGGAGTTTGCACATTCTCCTCGTGTCTGCGTGGGTTTCCTCCCGGTGCTCCGGTTTCCTCCCACAGTCCAAAGATGTGCGGGTTAGGTTGATTGGCCATGCTAAAAATTGCCCCTTAGGGTCCTGAGATGTGTAGGTTTGAGGGATTAGCGGGTAAATATGTAGGGATATGGGGGTAGGGTCTGGGTGGAATTGTGGTCGGTGCAGACTCGATGGGCCGAATGGCCTCCTTCTGCACTGTAGGGCTTCCATTATAAATTTAGTTTTACTCAGAATTTCAATACTCTTTGATTATTTTGTTTTAATATATTGTATATGTGGTTCCCAACAAAATATATGGTCTAGGAGAACACCCAGAACTATATTTCCATATTGGGGAGGCGATGGTGTAGTGGCAGTGTCACAGGACGAGTGGCCCAGAGACTCAGGGTAATGCTCTGGGGACCCAGGTTCGAATCCTATTGTGGCAACTGGTGAAATATAAATTAGATGAAAATCTGGGATTAAATGTCTAATGATGATTAGAAATTATTGTCGATTGTCATAAATGCCCATCTGGTTTATTGATGTCCTTTAGGGAAGCAAATCTGCCAACCTTATCTGGTCTGACCAACATGTAACTCCAGATCCACAGCAACATGGTTACCTTTAATTGCTCTCTCAGATCAAGGACAATTAGGAATGAGCAATAAATGCTGTCCCAGTGACACCCACATCCCATGAATAAATAAATGTTGACATTGTCTGTGGGGAGAGAATAGAGCCAACGTTTCGAGTCTAGATGACCCTTCATCAGAGGGGTCTGACCCCTCTTCTATTTTTGTAAATGTTGACATTGTTTATTATATTAACCAAGGGATTTACTTCACCAAATAACATAAACTTCGTTCCACTCAGAGTCGGTCACAATTCATTTTTGACAAACAATATTTTTATTTTCTCCAATTCAGCACTAACAATTTCAATAAGCTCTTGAAGATCCCACCCAGAATAAAACATATTGGCATCATCTGCAAACAAAACTAATTGTAATAACTTTGATACATTCCAAATGTCATTAATATATAAAATAAACAATTTAAGGCCCAAAACAGATCCCTGTGAGACTCCACACAGAATATTCACAAAATCTGATTCACATCATCGACTGTTACAAATTGTTGAGATTTTCCAAATAACTTCTGAGCCACTTATTCACTATTCCCCTAATCCCTTATGTTTCCAGTGTTTTAAGTAATATTCCATGGTCAATTGTATCAAAATCTGTGTAAGATCAGTAAAAACCTCTATTGGAAATTGTCTTTTTGTCCACAGCATTCGTCATTTTCTCCACAAATTCCATCAGTGATAGTGAGATAGACCGACTTGGTCTGACTATTACACAGTGAGTTACATTGAGCAATGGAATTATCAGACCATTTAGCAAATGACTTCTCTTTTCTCTGCAAAATGAGAAAAGTGAACACACTCTCCTGAAATTAGTATAATCATGTAGTATAATATGCCCGGCTAGCTCAGTCGGTAGAACGTGAGACTCTTAATCTCAGGGTCGTGGGTTCGAGCCCCACGTTGGGAGTTGTTGTTTGGGGCAGCAGGGTAGCACAGTGGTTAGCACTGCTGCTTCACAGCTCCAGGGACCTGGGTTCGATTCCCGGCTTGCGTCACTGTCTGTGTGGAGTTTGCACATTCTCCTCGTGTCTGCATGGGTTTCCTCCCACAGTCCAAAGATGTGCGGGTTAGGTTTATTGGCCATGCTAAAATTGCCCCTTAGTGTCCTGAGATGCGTAGGTTAGAGGGATTAGTGGGTAATTGTGTAGGGATATGGGGGTAGGGCCTGGGTGGGATTGTGGTCAGTGCAGACTCGATGGGCCGAATGGCCTCTTTCTGCACTGTAGGGTTTCTTCTATGTTTACCACCAGCTTTAAACCATGGAGTAACTTAGTATATTTTCATTTTACAGGGAAATAGCCCAGTTTGAAAAGACCGGTTGCAAATATGTCAATGGTTTTACTCCACAATCAATAACCTGCTTAATGATTGACATCTCAGTATTGTCTGAATTGGTAGATTTTTTATTCTTATGATATTTCACAATATCAATGACCTCCTTTCCATCAACACCTCTAAAACGTGAGATGGGATGAAGAGGTGGATCACTTTCTCTTGGAACTTTTATCATTGTCCATGAACTCTGTTAAAAAGAAATCCACATTTGAAAGCCCAGCCATTATATGAAATATCAGCACTATAACAGGAGGAGATAAGAAAGACAGATACATTGATCTTTTCATCAACACATCTGAGAGTTAAGAATGTGTGACATGATTTTGGGATACCGGAGTGAGTGTACAGATGTGATTTGTTACATGTGAAAAATAGCAAGCCTAAATTCATGGTGAGATGGAGTGAAGAGCGGGTCCCAAACACACACAGCTACTTGAGACACAGCAGGAGATGAAATGGTTAATGTGGCCAGGGCATTGAGACAACATTGTGACATCATCAAGGCACTGACACACACTCCAGAGAGAAACTGAGTTCAAAACAATCAGGATCCAATTAAACACACTGCACAGGGACAGAAAGTGAGGAAAGTTAAAGTAAAATGGATAATATTATAGATTGGGACAATTAAGGGCTTGGAAGAAATAATACTGAATAAGAACTGTCCACAATTTGGACAGGGGTAAAGAGAGAGCTGGAGAATCTTTTACATCCATGCTTGATCTGTTGCTTGAAGCATCTGTCCTTATGTACAAGTAACCTGGAACTCACGGTGCTCCTTCAGTAGTAGGAAAGATCGATTAGATGTTACCTCAGGCGGGGCCAGAACAGAACTGGAAAATAACAGAGTGAAATTGAGTGAGGGATCAGAGAGAGAGTTCTCCCCCCTCAAGGTGTGGACTATAAGAATCCTGGGGGACCCCCTACTTTGGGTTTTCTTGCTAATTAGTGAACATTAGGTTAAATTCTGTGACTGGCTGTGCATTGATTTTGAATTTGATTGTTACACTTCTCCTGTTTTTATTCCTGTTGTGATTACGCTCTGGGTAAGGATGGTTGACAGGTGACAGGATGGGAAATTGTGGTTTGGGTCATTAACCAAATGTTTTATTGATCTGAAAGGTGTAAAAGGGGCCAAACTTCAGCAGAAATCCAGCAGAGCTGAGAACAGACGACTTGCTGTGTGGGAGCAGGGAGATAAACAGCTCCCGGAGGACAGAGAAAACAGGAGTGCCTTGAATCCTGGATGATACCTGGGTGTCAAGGCCACCATGTTTTCACTGCTTGCCATGGGAATGCTGACTCCCTGTACCAGGGACGGAGCGTGGGAAGACAATTGTTTGAGAGTTTGACGTGGCTTGTGCGGGTACAGATGGTTCAATGACACGTTTTGTAATTGGTCCGTTCAAATGTTAGCCGGGCAATGATTGGGTAAAATCAGTCTCCATAGTCTTTGTGATGTAAAAAAGTATGAGAAGGGATTCCCCGAGCACAGAGATTAGTCAAGGTTTTACTTATTGCATTGACTGGTGCCATGGCATCTGGGGCAGAGCAGGGAGCATTTCCGTGGAGATGCTGCTTCTACCCAGAGTGTAATGGTAATGCTGCTGCACTTTGATACGACTGCTCAGACATTAGCCTGTGTCAGCTCTTATTGATCCTGAATAAAATCTAACCACTGTCACCAATAAGGGTTATCACTGGGAATCATTTCAGAGTTTGGGAAAAGGGGAGAAAGGGTTAATTGACTCCCTGAACCCCATTTTCTAACATCGCTGTGTCAAAAATAAAATCCCATCTCCCCCTCTGGCTCCTTTGCCAATTACCTTAGAGGGACTCACTTTCTGTTAAAGAGCCTGCCAACCCCTCTCACCCGCTTTCCCTAAAGTGCATCAATCTCATCAGGAAAAGTCCAGAACAATCAAATATTTTTACTGATAAAAGTTTATTAATGAAACAGAACATGGTTAAAACAAACAGAAAATGACTTGAGGATCAAAGACAACCAGAGTAAAGGGATGTTCACAATGTTCTGGACACAAATCGTGTTTCTTCAGCTCCTCTGTCCCCTGTTCCTGTGACACCCCGCTTTGGACACAGGGACACTGAACCCTGGGGGGTCACCATCAGCCCTGGTCACCTCCTCCGGTGCCCTGATTGGTTGGAGGCCCATTTCCCAGTCAGTTCTCCAGCACCTTCCTGTCTCTCTATTAGTGCGACGCCCAGGGCAGTTTCCCAACTGGGGCGCAGGCCCCATTATTCTCAGCTAAATGCTGCCCTCAGCTCCGTCGCCTGGCTGTCATTGACACGAGCAATAGAGAGACAAAAAGGTACCCCAGGCTCAAATGGGAAGTTGAAACTTGTGGCTCTAAACCAACACTTCAACATTTGTCAGTCAAATCCATGTTATTTACACTGGGGGTTTTTATGATGAGATTAATTGAAGTGTTCGGCTCGTCAGCAAACTCGAGAAGCACTGATTCCAGATTGTTCAATACTTCTGCCTTGAATCACAAAAGCTTCTCACTTTATCCCCTTCCTGAACTGAATTCCATCATCCTGAGCAGCTGTGGGTGTCACCTCTCTGTGTAAACTCCTGCCCCTTTTTATAAGGCTCTCTCATTCCTTATTGTGGGTCAATTCTTTAATGGTTGAGGATCGCTCTATGATGCAGTGAGTGTTTATCCGGTCAATCAATGTTTCTGATGTCAGTCACAACGTCCATCGTTACTTTTCACCTGTTTCTTACTCTGTGTTTTATAAAAATAAAGTTTTAAAATTTTTACAGAATGGTCAGCTGTAAGGTTTCTGTAGTTGGTGATGAGGTCATCCAAAGGTCAAAGCCTCTCTCTTTTCTCCTTCCCGTTTAACGAAGGGGTTGTGTGGAATATTCCATTCAGGGGGAGGTGGTGGGAATGTCGCTGGCCGAGTAATGCAGAGAACCAGCAAAGGATCTGGGGACAGGCAGCTGGTGGGATTTGAATTCAGTGAATCATTCTGGAATTATATAAAGTTCGTCTCAGTAACAGTGACCATGAAACTATCATCGATTGTTTTAAAAATCCATCCGGTTCACCCTACTAATGCTCCCTATTCGGGAAGGAAATCTGCCATCCTTACCCGGTCTGGCCTACATGTGAATCCAGACCCACACAGTGATGTGGGTGACTCTTAACTGCCCCTCTGAAATGGCCGAGCAAGTCACTCCGTTCAAGGGCAATTAGGAGATGAGCAACGTGTGCTGGGGCTTTGCCAGCAGTGTCCACATCCCAGGAAAAAATAAAGAATATTCCACGGAAAGTGATGGGTGATTTGAAATGAATTGAAAGGAGGTCAGGAGGTGCTCGTATCGTCCAGAGCTGCTTTTCAATGGATCCTCCTGTTTAAAATAAAAACACATCAGTGTGCCCCTTTCCCAGACACACTGACCTTGGAATATCACAATGCTGTTTTTAAACATTCCTATGTTAAAGAATCAGTCATTTAGAATTGTGAAACACAGAAATTAAATGTTCCGTTTTTCCTGGGATCCTCCTGTGCCTGGCACCGGTGTCCTGAACAAGGTTATTAACATTCTCTGGGTTAAAGGTTCCTCCTGGTTCTTGCTGTCTGTTGTGTCCTTTGTCACAGTCGGTACCAGGACATTTCTATTGAAAGGTTGTTAAGAAATTCCAGTGAGTTCCAGCCCCTTGTGTAACGTTCCATTTGGTGTGTGTCAGATTCAGAGATGTCCACGTGTGTGTGAAAAGGGTTCTGGGTAAGGGTTTTAACCCTTCTTTCCCCGTTAGTAACAATGAGCCCTGTATTCAATTCTAAAGTATAAAGTCCTCATTAGATATCAATTCTACCTGTTATCTACATTTCACCAACCAGTCTATATTTTCATCACAGGACTGCAGTGGGAGCACCGTCAACATCTTACTAACTGGATTGATTTTATCGAGGAGATGACGAAGGTGATCGATGAGGGTAGAGCAGTGGATGTTGTGAACATGGATTTTAGTAAGGCTTTCGACAAGGTCCCTCACGGTCGGCTCATCCAGAAGATTAAGATGCATGGGATTCACGGTGACTTGGCCGCTTGGATTCAGAATTGACTTGCCCATAGAAGTCAGAGAATAGCAGTGGGTGTTTATCTGGCTGGAAGTCAGTGATTAGTGGTGTTCCGCAGGGATCCAAATTGGGTCCTCTGCTGTTTGTGATATATATAAATGACTTGGATGAAAACGTGGATGGGTGGGTTAGTAAGTTTGAAGATGACACAAAGCTAGATGGAGTTGTAGATAGTGTGGAAGGTTGTCAAAGGATGCAGTGGGATGTAGATCATCTGTAGATATGGGTGGATAAATGGCAGATGGATTTTAATTTGGGTAAGTGTAAGGTGCTGCACTTTGGAAGATCAAATGTGAAGGGTAAGTATACAGCTAGTGCCAGGTCCCTGAACAGCATTGATGTACAGAGGGATCTTGGGGTTCAAGTCCATAACTCACTGAAATTGGCCACACAAGTAGACAGGGTGGTAAAGAAGGCATATGGCATGCCTGCCTTTGAGCACAAGAATCAGGATGTCAAGTTTAAAGTTTATTTACTCTGACTTGGAAATATATCGCCGTTCCTTCCCAGTCGCTGGGTCAAAATCCTGGAATTCTCTCCTTAACAGTCAACCCACAGACTGCAGCGATTCAAGAAGGCAGCTCACCATCAACCACACAGACATGGGGAGAATGAGCAGATTCCACACAGGCAGTGACCCAAGCCAGGAATCGAACCCAGGTCCCTGGCGCTGTGAAGCAGCAGTGCTAACCACTGTGCTACCGTGCCGCTTTATGTTGCAACTTAATAAAACTTTGGTCCAGCCACACTTAGAATATCGCATTCAATTCTGGTCACCACATTACAGGAAGGATGTGGAGGATTTGGAAAGGGTGCAGAAGAGGTTTACCAGGATGCTGCCTGAATTAGAGGGTATGAGTTATAAGGAGAGGCTGGAAAAACTCAGGTTGTTTACTCTGAAGCAGCGGAGGCTGAGGGGAGACCTGATAGAAGTCTATAAAATTATGAGAGACATAGATAGGGTTGACAGTCAGAATATTTTTCCCAGAGTTGAAATGTCTAATACTCGGGGGCATGCACTTCAGAAGAGAGGGGGAAAGTTCAAAGGAGCTGTGAGGGGCAAGTTCTTCTTTTTTACACAGAGAGTGGTTGTGTCTGGAACGTGCTGCCAGGGGTGGTCGTGGAGGCAGATATGATAGGGGCGTTTAAGGGGCTTTTAAATCAGCACATGGATATGCAAGGAAAATCGGAATATGAACCAAGGCCAGGCAGAAGGGATGAGTTTAATTTGGCGTCATGCTCAACACCACATGGTGGGCTGAAGGGTCTGTTCCTGTGCTGTACTGTTCTATGTTCTATTTGTGATCTCCATTTAGAAAAAGGAAATAGAGGCACTGGAGAAGGGGCAAGAAAGATTCACAAGAATAATCCCAGAACTGGAATCACTTGTGAACTCACTGGTGTTTCACCAAGTTTGCTGACTGAGTGAATCCCTTCCCAGTCAGTGCAGGTAAATGGTCTGTCCCCGGAGTGAACTCGCTGATGGTTCAGCAATGCTGAAGATATTCTAAATCTCTTTGTGCAGTGAGAGCAGCCGAACGGCCCCTCCTCAGTGTGAATACGCTGGTGGGACACCAGTTCCCCAGAGCTTTTGAAGACACTGCCACAGTCAGAGTAGCTGAACGGTCTCTCCTCAGTGTGAATACGCTGGTGGGACACCAGTTCTCCAGAGCTTTTGAAGACACTGCCACAGTCAGAGTAGGTGAACGGTCTCTCCCCAGTGTTGAATGCGCTGGTGTTTCCACAGGTTGGATGACGTTCTAAACCTCTTTGCACAGTGAGAGCAGCTAAACGGTCTCTCATCAGTGTGAATGCGCTGGTGGTCCCTCAGATCCTGAGACCTTTTGAAGCTGCTCCCACAGTCAGAGCATTTAAAGGGTCTCTCAGTGGTGTGAGTGACGTTGTGACTCAGCAGGTGGGAAAACCGAGTGAATCCCTTCCCACACACAGAGCAGGTGAACGGTCTCTCCCCAGTGTGAAGATGCTGGTGTGTCCGCAAATTAGGTAACTGAGTGAATCCCTTCCCACACACACAGCAGTGGAATGGTCTCTCCCTGGTGTGAACTCGCTGGTGTACCTGCAGGTGGGATGACCTTCTAAACGTCTTTGAGCAGTGAGAGCAGCTGAACGGTCTCTCCTCAGTGTGAATGCGCTGGTGGGACACTAGTTCTCCAGAGCTTTTGAATCCACTCCCACAATCAGAGCATTTAAAGGGTCTCTCATTGGTATGGGTGAGATTGTGACTCAGCAGGTGAGATAGCTGAGTGAATCCCTTTGCACACACAGAGCAGGTGAATGGTCTCTCCCCAGTGTGAATGCGTCGATGAATTTCCAGTGCAGATGGGGATATGAATCCCTTCCCACAGTCCCCACATTTCCACGGTTTCTCCATGGTGGGGGTGTCCTTGTGACTCTCCAGGTTAAACAATCAGTTAAATCTCACACAGAACACGGGTACAATCTCTCCCCACTGTGAATGCTGCGATGTATTTTCAGGCTGTGTAACTGGTTAAAGTTCTTTCCACACTCAATGCACTGGAACACTCTCACTTGCGTGCGTTTGTGTCTCAGTGCTTTTCCAGTCACACTGATGTTCAAAATTTGCTGAAGCTGACAGAACAGATAAACATTTCTCCTTCTAGATTCAAAGGTCAATGATATTCACGTTCCAATGAATGGTGTGGCTCTGTCAGATGTTGATGTGACAGTTGGCTTGAGGTTTCTGTCTGCAAATCCTCGCCCCCTGACATCCTGTAAAAGGAATTTACAACAGACATCACGGTCAGTACAGAATAAAAATTCAGAACAGACTATTCTAGTTTCTATGGAACATTCTTTCCTCTCCTCTATGGGCGGCACCGTGGCAGAGTGGTAAGCACTGCTGCCTACAGAGACAGATACCTGGTTTCGATTCCCAGCTTGGGTCACTGTCTGCGCAGAGTTTGCACGCTCTCCCCGTGTCTGCGTGGGTTTTAATCCCACAGTCTGAAAGACGTGCTGGTTGGGTGCATTGGCGATGCTAAATTCTCCCTCCATGTACCTGAACAGGTGTTGGATATGGTGACCACGGGATTTTCACATTAACTTCACTGCAGCGTAAATGTAAGCCTACTTGTTACACTAATAAATAAACTTTAAAAAACTCTCTCATTCCCCAAAAGCTGTGAATCTCCATCCCACTCACTCTCCCTCCATTCTCACTCTGCTGTATCTAATATTCACCCTCCCAATTCTCCTGAAGGTGCTGATTGACTGATCCATGCTCACTGCTTCCTGTCCTGGACACGGAGAGCTGAAAATCTTCAAGCTGACAGTCATGGACATAAATGAGCAGATTGATGATGTGTGAATAGACTGTATTACCTGGCGACAGATACATGAAGTGTGAGGAGGATTTTTATTGAGGCAGTGAATGGTGACTTGGAAGTTAAAAATTCAACTCCATAATGAAGAAAGAAATGGAAAGGGGGAAAAAAGAAATGTTTTACTCACAGATGTTGGAGAGACAGAAGGAAGTTTGAGTCTGTCTGAAGCTCTTCATTCAGAGAGAGCAGCAGCAGCAGCTTTGCTGGGCAGGAGTGAGCAGCTGAACAAGCTCATTGTCCACTTCCGCATTCAGACAATGGGGAGCTCTGATTGGATGGTGGACCCGAGTACTTCCGGTCCTCCGGAATTCCCATTGGTCAATCCCCCGCAGACAGACAATGAGGGGCGGAGCCCCACGTGAAGGTGGGCGGGACTTTGCCCTCCAGCCGCGCTGAGCTGTTGTCCAATGGGAAAGGTTGGAAGACCCGGACAGACAATGGTCAGTGCGCCGGCTTTGTCCGGGCCCCGCCCCACACCCGCACATGCGCATTCACCCAAATTCCACCAATGCGCACTTCCGACTCACGGCCTCTCACCGGCTCTGGCCAATGGGAAGAGTTGGAGGACCAACTCAGAGCTCCCCCATTGCCTGAATGCGGAAGTTGCTCAATGAGCTTGTTGACTTCCTCATTCCTGCCCAGTAAAGCTGCTGCTCTCTCTCTGAATGAAGATTGAGCTTCAGACAGACTCAAACTTCCTCCTGTCGCCTACATCTGTGAGTAAAACACTTTGTTTTCTCCCCCTTTCCATTTCTTTTCTCATTCTGGGGAAAATTGGGGACTTGCAGCAACTGAAGGGAAAGGAAGTGAATCCAGGGAGGGTGCAGACTCTGGAAAGGTTGGCTCTCTCTCTCAAACCGGAAAATGACCTATTTATGCCGCTGTTTCCTGTTTGCCAATCTTCTATCCACGCCAATATGTTATCCCGCAGCATGAACTTTTATTTGCTGCAACAACCTTTGATGTGGCACCTTATCAAATACCTTCTTGAAATCTGCACATCTGAAATTTGCAGCACATCCAATTCCCTATGGGGAATTTTAGAAAATTAAACAACACATTAACAATCTCACTCACCAGTTCTGTTAAGACCCGAGAATGAAGCCCAGCAGGACCCGAGGACTCATCAGCCCACAGCTCCAACAGTTTGCTGAGTACCACTTCCCTGGTAATTGTGATTTTTCAGAGTTCATCCCACACTTCTGTTTTCTGATTTACAGCTGTTTCTGAGTTGTTACCTGTATCCTCTATTGTGAAGACCTAGGCAAAATGCAGTTCCTTATTTTTCATTATTAATTCCTGGACTCACTTTCGATCAGACTTAAGAAATGAGGTAGGGCAAGTGACTGAAGTGTCAGTCAGGGAGCACTTGGTGTCCAGTGACCAGAACACGATATTGGTTTTAAAATAGTTGTGGAAAAAGATAGGATGGGTCCACAGGTTAAGGCCCTAAACTGGAGCAGGGCCAATTTTGTGGGCATTAGACAAGATCTGACAGATGTCAATTATGAGAGTCTGTTTGAAGGGAAAGGAATGACTGGCTAATGGGAGGCTTTTAAAAGTGTGATATCAAGAGTCCAGGTGCAGTATGTTCCTGTTAGGATGAAGGGAAAGAATGGTAAATTTAGGGATCTCTGGCAGACAAGGGACATTGAGGCTCTGGTCAGGTAAAAGAAGGAAGCACACATTGGGTTTAGGCAATTGGGGACAAGTGAATCACTCTGACTATAAAAAGTGGAAGGGAACACTTAAGAGGGAAGTCAGAAAGAGGGTCTGATATGGATCTGGCAGGTAAGATCAAAGAAAATTCCAAGAGGTTCGACAGCTATATTAAGAGTAAAAGGGTGGCTAGAGAGAGAATAGGTCCCCTTAAAAATCAGCATGGCCATCTGTGTGTGGAGCCACAGGAGATGGGTGAGATTTTTAATGAATATTTCTCCTTGGTGTTTATTGAGGAGAACATCATGGGTGTTAAAGAAATAAAGGAAATAAGTGGTGATGTCTTGTGCCTATTACCAAGGAGGAGGTATCTGCAGCTTTAAAGTGCATTAAGGTGGATAAATCCCCTGATCAAGTGCATTCTCAGATTTTGTGAGAGGTTAGGGGAGAAATTGCAGAGGCCCTTGTAGAGATATTTGTTTCATCCCTTTCCACTGGTGAAGTTCTGGAAGACCAGAGTGTGGCTAATGTTGTTCCATTGTTTAAGAAGGGTTGCAAAGTGAAGCCTGGTAATTAAAGGCCGGTGAGCCTGACAACAGTGGCGGGTAAGTTACTGGAGGGGACTGAGGGACAGGATCTACCAACATATGGATAGTCAAGGGATTAGGGGTCGTCAGCACGGCTTTGTGCATGGGAAGTCATGTCTGATACATCTTTTTGAGTGTTTGTCAGAAGTAACCAAGAGGATGGATGAGGATAGGGCAGTAGATGTTGATTATATTGCTTTTAGCAAGGCCTTTGACAAGGTCCCACATGGCAGGCTAGTCTGGAAGGTTGGGTCATGTGGGATCCAGGGAGAGCTAGCAAATTGGATTCGGAATTGGCTCAATGGTAGGAAGCAGAGGCTGATGGTCGAAGGTTGTATCTCGGACTGGAGGCCTGTGACAAGTGGTGCGCCTCGGGTTGGTGTTTGGACCCTTGTTATTCACTATTTATATAAATGGTTTGGATATGAATGTACAAGACATGGTAAGTAAGTTTGCGGATAATACTAAATTAGGAGACATCATTGTTAGCAAAGAAGGTTATCAAAAATTACAGGGGGATCTTGATCAGTTAGGGAAGTGTGCTGAGGATTGGCAAATGGACTTCAATACAGATAAGTGTGAGGTGTTGCATTTTGGAAAGTCAAACCAGGGTATAGACTTGTATAGTGAATGGGAGGGCCCTGGAGAGTGTTGAGGAACAGAGGGACCTAGGAGTACAAGTGCATAGTTCATTGAAAGTGGCATCGCAGGTTGACAGTGGTGAAGGTGGTGTTTAGCACACTGGCCTTCATCAGTCAGGGCATGAAGTGTAGGAGTTGGGACGTTGTTACAATTGTTTAAATCGTTGGTGAGGCTGCATCTTTTGATTTGATTTATTATTGTCACATGTATTAGCATACAGTGAAAAGTATTATTTCTTGCACTCGAAACAGACAAAGCATACCGTACATGGGGAAGGAAAGGAGAGAGGGCAGAATGTCGTGTTAGTCATAGCTAGGGTGTAGAGACAGATCAATCTCATGCGAAGTAGGTCCATTCGAAATCTGATAGCAGCAGGAAAGAAGCTGTTCTTGAGTCGGTTGGTACATGATCTCAGACTTTGGTCTCTTTTCCCCAATAGAAGAAGTTGGAAGAGAGAATGTCCAGGGTGCGTGTGGTCCTTGATTATGTTTGCTGCTTTGCCGAGGCAGCGGGAAGTGTAGACAGACTCAATAGATGAGGGACTGTTTTGCATGATGGACTGGGCTTCATTCATGACCCTTTGTAGTTTCTTGCAGTCTTGGACAGAGCAGGAGCCATACCAAGCTGTGCTAGAACCGGAAATAATGCTTTCTATGATGCATTTGTAGAAGTTGGTGGGAGTTGTAGCTGACATGTCAAATTTCCTTCGTCTTCTGAGAAAGTAGAGGCATTGGTGGGCTTTCTTAACTACAGTGTTGTTGGCATGGAGAGACCAGGACAGGTTGTTGGTGATCTGGACACCTAAAACTTGAAGGTCTCAATTATTTCTACTTCATCCCCATTGATGTAGACAAGAGCACGTTCTCCACTACATCCCTGAAGTTGATGACTATCTCCTTCGTTCTGTTGACGTTGAGGGAGAGAATATTGGCACCACACCAGTTCACCAGATTCTCTATCCCATTCCTGTTCTCTGTCCCGTCATTGAGATGCGACCCACAACGTTGATGTCATCAGCAAACTTGAAAATTGAATTGGAGGGGAATTTGGCCACACAGTCATAGGTGTATAAGGAGTATAGTAGGGGGCTGAGAACACAGCCTTGTGGGATACTGGTGTTGAGGATGATCGTGGAGCAGGTGTTGTTGCCTATCCTTATAGACTGCAGTCTGTGGGTCAGGAAATCTAGGAACCAGTCGCAGAGGGAGGAGCCGAGTCCCAGGCCATGAAGTTTGGAGATGAGTACTTGGAGTATTTTATACAGTTTTAGTCGCCTGTTATTGGAAAGACAGTGATAAACTGGAAAGAGTGCAGAGATTTACTAGGATGTTGCCAGGACGACTGGGCCAGAGTTATAGGGAGCGGTTGGCCAGGCTAGGGCTTTATTCCTTGGGATGCAGGAGAATGAGGGGTGACCTTATTGAGGTGAATAAAATCATGAGGAGCTTAGAGAGGATGAACACAGTCTTTTTCCCAAGGAAGGGAAAAATATATATTCAGGCTAAGTCCTGCCTGAATCAGCCAATAGCAATCACTCTGCTCCGAGTGATGTCTCCGGGTTCAGGCGCGTGGACCCGGGAGCCCCGCCCCCACTCATTGTTCCCCCAGCCTGTATATTCCACACATTGTTAGTCCAATCATATATCTGGCAGCCTGCATGGAGATTTTCAGCTCTCTGTATCCAGGACAGGAAGCAGTGAGCATGGATCTGTCAATCAGCCTCAATCAGCACCTTCAGGAGAATTGGGAGGGTGAATATTAGATACAGCAGAGTGAGAATGGAGGGAGAGTGTGAGGTGCTGCACTTTGGAGACCAAATGTTAAGGGTAAGTATACAGTTAATGGCAGGTCCCTGAACAGCATTGATGTACAGAGGGATCTCGGAGTTCAAGTCCATAGCTCCCTGAAATTGGCCACACAAGTAGATAAGGTGGTAAAGAAGGTATATGGCATGCTTGCCTTTATTGAGTACAAGAGTCAGACTATCATGATTCATTTTTGATTTGATTTATTATTGTCACGTGTATTAACATACAGTGAAAAGTACTGTTTCTTGCGTGCTATACAGACAAAGCATACCATTCATAGAGAGGCAGATACGATAGTGACTTGAAAGGGTGTCTGGGTAAATACATGAATAGGATGGGAATAGAGGGATACGGTCCCCAGAAGGGTAGGAGGTTTTAGTTCAGTCAGGCAGCGTGGTCAGTGCAGGGCCGAAGGGCCTGTTCCTGTTCTGTTATTTTCTTTGTTCTTTGTTCTAGAGTAATAGTGATAGGGGACTCTATAGGGATGCGGATAGGCGCTTCTGTGGACGTGAAAGAGACTCCAGGATGGTATGTTGCCTCCCTGGTGCCAGGGTCCAGGAAGTCTCTGAATGGGCAGAAAGCATTCTGAAGGGAGAGGGTGAACAGCCAGAGGTTGTGACGAACGACATTGGCTGGAAGAGTGAGGAGATCCTGCAGCAGCTGTTCAGGGAGTTATAGAAAGTTAAAAAGCAGGATCTCCAGGGTTGTAATCGCAGGATTACTCCCTGTGCCTCGTGCCAGTGAGGCTAGAAATAGAAAGATAGTACAGCTCAACACGTGGCTAAACAGCTGGTGTAGGAGGGAGGGTTTCAGATATCTGGACCATTGGGATCTCTTCCGTAGCAGGTGGGACCTGTACAAGAAGGACGGGTTGCATCTCAACTGGAAGGGCATAAATATTCTGGCCAGGAGGTTTGCTCGTGTCACATGGGAGGATTTAAACTGGTTTGGCTGGGGGGGTGGGAACCAAAGCAAAGGTGATTTAACTGAAGGGGAACCAGAGACTAGGGCCAATAAGACTCAGAGAAGGAGCAGGCAGGGTGTCGTTGATATCGAAGGAGGTCTGGTGGACTGAAGTGCATTTCTTTCAATGCGAGAAGCGTAACGGGTAAGGCAGATGAACTTGGAGCTTGGATTAGGACTTGGAACTATGATGCTGTTGCTCTTACAGAGACTTGGTTAAGGGAAGGACAGGATTGGCAGCTTAACATTCCAGGATACAGATGTTTCAGGTGGGATAGAGAGGGATATAAAAGGGGTGAGGGAGTTGCACTAGTTAAGGAGAATATCACAGCTGTACTGCGGGAGGACAACTTGGAGGGCTCATACAGCGAGGCAATATGGGTAGAGCTCAGGAATAGGAAGGGCATAGTCACAATGTTGGGGGTTTACTATAGGCCGCCCAACTGCCAACGGGAGATAGAGATATGTCGGCAGATTTTGGCAAGGTGTAAAAGTAACAGGGCTGTTGTGGTGGGAGATTTTAACTTCCCCTATATTGACTGGGATTCACTTAGTGCGTGGGGCGTGGATGGGGCAGAGTTTGTAAGGAGCATTCAGGAGGACTCCTTGAAAACAGTATGTAGATAGTCTAACTAAGGAAGGGGCCATAGTGGACCTGGTTTTGGGGAATGAGCCCAGCCAGGTGGTTGACGTTTCAGTAGGGGAGCAGTTTGGGAACAGTGACCACAATTCAGTAAGCTTTAAGGTACTGATGGATAAAGATAAGTGCAGTCCTCAAGTGAAGGTGCTAAATTGGGGGAAGGCTAATTACAACAATATTAGGAACTGAAGAATGTAGATTGGGGACAGATGTTTGAGGGCAAATCAACATCTGGAATGTGGGAGGCTTTCACGTGTAAGTTGATAAGGATTCAGGACCGGCACATTCCTGTAAGGATGAAGGATAAGTATGGCAAGTTTTGGGAACCTTGGATAATGAGAGATATTGTGAGCCTGGTCAAAGACAAAAAGGAAGCATTTGTCAAAGCTAGGAGGCTGGGAACACACGAAGCAAGTGTGGAATACTAGGAAAGTAGGAAGAAACTTAAGCAAGGAGTAAGGAAGGTTAAAAGGGATCCGAAAAATCATTGGCCAGCAGGATTAAGGAAAATCCCAAGGCTTTTTATACATATATAAAGAGCAAGAGGGTAGCCAGGGAGAGGGTTGGCCCACTCAAGGACAAGTGAGGGAATCTATGCGTGGAGCTAAAGGAAATGGGTGAGTACTTTGCATCAGTATTCACCAAAGAGAAGGACTTGGTGGATGATGAGTCTGGGAAAGAGTGTGTAGATAGTTTGAGTCATGTTGAGATCAAAAAGGAGGAGGTAATGGGGTTCTTGAGAAACATTAAGGTAGACAAGTCCCCAGGGCCTGATGGGATTTACCCCAGAATACTGAGAGAGGCAAGGGAGGAAATTGCTGGGGCGTTGAGAGAAATCTTTGTATCCTCACTGGCTACAGGGGAGGTCATGATGTGGAGATGCCGGCGTTGGACTGGGGTAAACACAGTAAGAAGTTTAACAACACCAGGTTAAAGTCCAACAGGTTTATTTGGTAGCAAAAGCCACACAAGCTTTCGAGGCTCTAAGCCCCTTCTTCAGGTGAGTGGGAATTCTGTTCACAAACAGAATTTATAAAGACACAGACTCAATTTACATGAATAATGGTTGGAATGCGAATACTTACAACTAATCCAGTCTTTAAGAAACAAAACAATGGGAGTGGAGAGAGCATCAAGACAGGCTAAAAAGATGTGTATTGTCTCCAGACAAGACAGCCAGTGAAACTCTGCAGGTCCACGTAACTATGGGAGTCCCACGTAATTATGGGAGTTATTGGGTTCATGTCACACTATTTGTAACTCCCACAGTTACGTGGACCTGCAGAGTTTCACTGGCTGTCTTGTCTGGAGACATCTTTTTAGCCTGTCTTGATGCTCTCTCCACTCCCATTGTTTTGTTTCTTAAAGACTGGATTAGTTGTAAGTATTCGCATTCCAACCATTATTCATGTAAATTGAGTCTGTGTCTTTATAAGTTCTGTTTGTGAACAGAATTCCCACTCACCTGAAGAAGGGGCTTAGAGCCTCGAAAGCTTGTGTGGCTTTTGCTACCAAATAAACCTGTTGGACTTTAACCTGGTGTTGTTAAACTTCTTACAGGGGAGGTCCCAGAGGATTGGAGAATAGCCAATGTTGTTCCTTTGTTTAAGAAGGGTAGCAAGAATAATCCAGGTAATTACAGGCCAGTGAGCCTTACATCAGTGGTCGGGAAATTATTAGAGAGGATTCTTCGGACAGGATTTACTCCGACTTGGAAATAAGTGAACATATTAGCGAGAGGCAACATGGTTTTGTGAAGGGGAGGTTGTATCTCACTAACTCGATCGAGTTTTTTGAGGAAGTGACGAAGATGATTGAGGGTAGCGCAGTGGATGTTGTCTACATGGACTTCAGTAAGGCCTTTGACAAGGTCCCTCATGGCAGACTGGTGCAGAAGGTGAAGTTGCATGGGATCAGAGGTGAGCTGGCAAGGTGGATACAAAACTGGCGTGGTCATAGAAGACAGAGGGTAGCAGTGGAAGGGTGCGTTTCTGAATGGAGGGCTGTGGCAAGTGGCGTTCCTCAGGGATCAGTGCTGGCACCTTTGCTGTTTGTAATATATATAAATGATTTGGAGGAAAATGTAACTGGTGTGATTAGCAAGTTTGCGGATGACACAAAGGTTGGTGGATTTGCGGATAGCGATGAGGACCATCAGAGGATACAGCAGGATATAGATCGGATGGAGACTTCGGTGGAGAGATGGCAGATGGCATTTAATCCAGACAAATGTGAGGTAATGCATTTTGGAAGGTCTAATACAGATAGGAAATATACAGTAAATGGCAGAACCCTTAAGAGTATTGATAGGCAAAGGGATCTGGGTGTACAGGTACACTGGTCATTGAAAGTGGCAATGCAGGTGGAGAAGGTCGTCAAGAAGGCATACGGCATGCTTGCCTTCATCGGCCGGGGCATTGAGTTTAAAAATTGGCAAGTCATGTTGCAGCTTTATAGAACCTTAGTTCGGCCCCCCCTTGGAATATAGTGTTCAATTCTGGTCACCACACTACCAGAAGGATGTGGGGGCTTTGGAGAGGGTACAGAAAAGATTTACCAGGATGTTGCCTGGTATGGAGGGCATTAGCTATGAGGAGAGGTTGGAGAAACTTGGTTTGTTCTCACTGAAGCGACGGAGGTTGAGGGGGGCGACCTGATAGAAGTCTACAAGATTATGAGGGGCATGGACAGAGTGGAGAGTCAGAAGCTTTTTCCCAGGGTGGAAGAGTCAATTACTCGGGGGCACAGGTTTAAGGTGCAAGGGGCAAGGTTTAAAGTAGATGTACGAGGCAAGTTTTTGACACAGAGGGTGGTGGGTGCCTGGAACGCGCTGCCGGGGGAGGTCGTGGAAGCAGATACAATCGTGACTTTTAAGGGGCGCCTCGACAAATAGATGAAAAGGATGAGAATAGAGGGATATGATCCCCGGAAGGGTAGGGGGTTTTAGTTCAGTCGGGCAGCATGGTCGGTGCAGGATTGGAGGGCCAAAGGGCCTGTTCCTGTGCTGTAATTTTCTTTGTTCTTTGTATCGGGGTGCACTGGGTCACTCAGGTTGGGGTCTTCCTTTGGTGGTCGGAGGATCTCGAGACCTGCAAGTAAATTTAAAAGAGCAGTGTTAGTGATTGTTAGGCTGAGAGAGTTTATTTTTAGGAGTGAGGCGACTGTGGAAGTGGGGAGTGGAGGTTGTGCTTGGAGCCTGCAGGAGGTCGCAGCTCTCCGGCTCAGAGGAGTTGGGAGGAGAGAGGCCTCCAGCCACAGGGATGTCGGTCTGGTCGTTGGGGACCAACAGAGTGAAGGTCCCGGCTCCCGCGGCATTTTCCTGGGCTCCAGGAATCCTCCGAATGTAGGCCCAGGCGTCTGGGGCATTTTCCTGGTCTCTGGAAACCGCTGTGGAGGAATCCCCGGATCTGGGGCTGCAGCGCCGGCTGCTGCTGCTGCTCACATGGGCAGCTGCTCCGGGGCAATTCCACGTCAGTCAAATCGGGTGTCTCCAGAGTCCTGAGGATCACCAAATCTGCAAGAATTTGAATGAAAGCATTGTTAGAGACTTTAAAAGAGTTAGAATGAAGTTTCAGAAGCATAGAACAAGAGTCAAAGAATTAGAAGGTATGCTGGGCACAGCTTGCAAGAAGTCGCCTCACTCTGGCGCCATCTTGGAACCGAAGGTACAATTTAGCATGGCCAATCCACCTGACCAGCACATTCCCAAGCTTGCCCCTTCTGTGGCCTTGTGGAGTCCGTGGACCATGTCTATGTTGTGTGTCTTAGGCTGCACTCCCTTTATGTTTTCCTAAAGAACCTTTTAATGATGTTTTGTTTGCACTTCAGTCCCACGCTCCTGATCTACGGACACCCGGTGCGGAGAGGGGAGGGTCGGGATGGCGACCTCCTCGTGAACCTGCTCCTGGGCCTGGCGAAACGCGCCATTTACCGGTCCAGGCTGCGGGCGATCGAGGGGGCCGTCCATCCTGACTGTCTTCCCCTCTACCGCGGCTACGTTCGCGGCCAGGTGTCCCTGGAGAGGGAGCATGCGGTGTCCACGGGCGAGGCTGACGCTTTCCGCACCCGCTGGGCACCGCAGGGGTTGGGGTGCGTTATCGACCCTGATAATCACATTATGATTTGATGTTTTAAGTTTCCTTTGTGCTTCTGTTCTGTTTGGGCTGTTCCCCCCTCCTTTTGGGGAGCTGCCCCTTTTACTTTATCCTTGAGTTAATTTAAGTTGGTTTATTTGGTTTGCCCTAAAAGAGGCCTAACCAGCACATCTTTGAACAATAAGAGGCAATTTAGCAAGGCCAATCCACCTAACTAGCACATCTTGAGTATGGGAGGGAACCAGAGCGCCCGGAGGAAACCCACACAGACACGGGAGAACGTACAAACTCCGCACAAACAATGACCCGAGCCGGGAATTGAACCCGGGTCCCTGGCGCTATGAGGCAGTAATGCCAACCACTGTGCCACTGTGTCGCCATTTGTGGGACAACAATCAGGAACAACACCTTTCACTTTATACCAATACATGTGACAATAATAAATCAAAGCACGGCACGGTGGCACAGAGACAGAGGTCTCGGGTCATGTGTTACCAGGTGCCCTGCAGACACAGTTGATGGGAAACACTTGAGGGTGAGTCAGGTGGACTTGAAAAGTGCACTTTTCCACTTGTGTTACACGGTAGTGCGGGCAGAGACAGAGAGGACAGTGGGCAGAGAGTGCAGAGAGAGAGAGGGCAGACATGCAGCGACAGTGCAAACTCCGCAATAAGGGACTCAATGAGGGAGCCTTATTAGGGCGTGCAAAGGTCACAGACTGATAGACAGGATGAGCCAGGCACTGTTAACTGCAGACACGAACTGTCAGAGGTGAGCGCCATCCTAAAGTTTATTTACTAGTCACAAGTAAGGCTTACATTAACACTGCAATGAAGTTACTGTGAAAATCCCCCAGTCACTACACTCGGGCTCCAGTTCCAGTAACAGAGGGAGAATTTAGCATTGCTGTTTAGCAGTACCAAACCGGTCGGTGGGGTGGAGCGGGGAATGATGGGCAGAACCAAACTGGTCAGTGGGGGGGAGCGGGGAATGATGGACAGTACCAAATCGGTCGGTGGGGGGGAGCGGGGAATGATGGGCAGAACCAAACCGGTCGGTGGGGGGGGGGGGGGGGAGCTGGGAATGATGGGCAGTACCAAACTGGTTGGGGGGGGGGGCGGGTAGCGGGGAATGATGGGCAGTACCAAACGGGTCAGGGGGCGGGGGAGAGCGGGGAATGATGGGCAGTACCAAACCGGTCGGTGCGGGGAAGCGGGGAATGATGGGCAGTACCAAACCGGTCGGGAGGAGGAGTGGGGAATGATGGGCAGTACCAAACCGGTCGGTGGGGTGGAGGAGTGGGGAATGATGGGCAGTACCAAACTGGTCCGGAGGTGAGTGGGGAATGATGGACAGTACCAAACCGGTCTTGGTTGGGGGGAGGGGGTGGCTGGGGGGCGGAATGGGCAGTACCAAACCATTCGAATTGTGAGAGGGGGAATAATGGACAATACCATATTGGCCAGAGAAACGGGGGAGATGGGATGTGGTGGAATTGATGGGCTGGTCAAAATGTGAGGTGAGGTGAGGTGGGAGGGAATGCTGGACCGTGCCAAACCAGTGGGGGAGGGGGGAATGTTGATCTGTCCCCAACTGGTCAAAGTGTGGCCTGAGGGTTCTTGATGGTTTACACTCTGGGGGGGACATTAATGAGCTGCGACTCAGCCGCTGAGTGAGGATCTGGTTCTAACCCCCGAAGCCCTTCCTCCTCCTCCAGCAGGAAGATGGCCGGGGCGCTGCTGGGCCGCGTGTGCATTGTGACTGGAGCTTCCCGGGGCATCGGCAAAGGCATCGCCCTGCAGCTGGGAGAGGCCGGGGCCACCGTCTACATCACCGGCCGCAACATGGACACGCTGCAGACGGCGGCCAAGGAGGTGAGGCCGGGGCGGGGGGGAGGGGGTGGTGGGTCGGGGTGGGAGGGTGAGGGGGCGCCGGGGGACTGGAGCGGCAGCTGGAGAGGAACAATTTTTTAAAAACACGTGCCTTCCCGACCTCAAAGCTTTCGGTGGCCAGCGGGACGCAGTCTGGGGCAGGCGGCGCCCATTTTGTGCACAGCAGGATTCCACGAGCAGCGGGGCCGCCGTCGCAGGACGGTGATGGTGCAGGAGGAGGCCACTCGGCCCATCGTGTTCCACGCCGGCTCTGCGAAGGCGCAATTTAGCACGTCCAATCCCCCTAACCTGCACATCTTTGGACACTAAGGGGCAATGTAGCCTGGCCAATCCACCTAACCTGCACATCTTTTGGACTGTGGGAGTTAAGCGGGTTAGCAGTGGTTAGCACTGCTGCTTCACAGCTCCAGGGTCCCGGGTTCAATTCCCGGCTTGGGTCACTGTCTGTGTGGAGTTTGCACATTCTCCTCGTGTCTGCGTGGGTTTCCTCCGGGTGCTCCGGTTTCCTCCCACAGTCCAAAGGTGTGCGGGTTAGGTTGATTGGCCATGCTAAAAATTGCCCCATAGTGTCCTGGGATGTGTAGGTTAGAGGGATTAGCGGGTAAAATATGTAGGGATATGGGGGTCGGGCCTGGGTGGGATTGTGGTTGGTGCAGACTCGATGGGCCAAATGGCCTCTTTCTGTACTGTAGGGTTTCTATGATCTGTGACACCCAGAGGAAACCCACGCAGACACTAGGAGAACGTGCAGACTCTGCACAGACTGACCCGAATGTAGGCCAAGTCCTCATAGGACCATCACCTGCATCCCAGGAAGCAGTCCAGTGAACCTCAGTTGCACTCCTATGTCCTTCCTCTGGTAAGGAGAGCGAGACTGTGCACTCTGCTCCAGATGTGGCCACGGCAGTGTCCTGTTTAATAGGAAGGTGTTTGACTCTGAGGGCAGCAGCTTACATTCCCTCGCCGATGGGTCTGTGGCCGTAAACCTTTTGGACAACCGACCCACCGAGTCCTCACCCTGAGTGCAATTTTATACTGTCGTCAAATGCAGTGGCCATTTTGTAGAGCGGGAAATGTCACGGTGTCAAATGCGACGGCCTTTGGTGCGGCAACAATAATCTCTCCCTCAATATCAACAAAACGAAGGCGATTGTCATCGACTTCAGGAAGCGTAAAGGAGAACATGCCCCTGTCTACATCAACGGGGACGAAGTAGAAAGGATCGAGAGCTTCAAGATTTTGGGGGTCCAGATCACAAACTACTTGTCCTGGTCCCCCCCATGCCAACACTGTAGTTAAGAAAGCTCACCAGTGCCTCTACTTTCTCAGAGGACTCAGGAAATTTGGCATGTCAGCTATGACTAGCACCAACTATTTTACAGATGCACCATAGGAAGCATTCTTTCTGGTTGTATCACAGCTTGGTATGGCTCCTGCTCTGCCCAAGACCGCAAGGAACTACGAAAGGTTGTGAATGTAGCCCAATCCATCACGCAAACCAGCCTCCCATCCATTGACTCTGTCTACACTTCCCGCTGCCTCGGGAAAAGCAGCCAGCATAATTAAGGACTCCACGCACCCCGGACATTCTCTCTTCCCCTTTCTTCCGTCGGGGAAAAAAATACAGAAGTCTGAGGTCACGTTCCAACCGACTCAAGAACAGCTTCTTCCCTGCTGCTGTCAGTCTTTTGAATGGTCTTGCCTCACATTAAGTTGATCTTTCTCTACACCCCAGCTATGACTGTAACACGATATTCTGCACTCCCTCATTTCCTTCTCTATGAATGGTATGCTTTGTCTGTATAGCGCGCAAGAAACAATACTTTTCACTGTATACTAATACACGTGACAAACAATAAATCAAATCATTTTGTAGAGCAGGAAATGTCCTATCAAATGCGGCGGCCATTTTGTAAATTCCATGGCGACGAAGTGCATCATGGGATTTGTGCAGTGCGGTCCCCGTCACTTTGCAGAGAAAAAAAAAGAAGCCGGGCGGAAAGGCCATGACCGCTGCTGGCGGGGAACCTCGGCGGCCATTTTATGCCCCTCAAGATTCTGCAAAGAAAAATAGTTGTATGCTGCTGTCAGTAGGGGGTGGGGGGAGGGGAAAGGCAGATGTCTCGGGAACGTCACCGTAAGGTCAGTAGGTGGGGGCTAGTGTGTGACCGGGCTGCTGAGATGCTCCTTTTTCCCCTCCCCCTGTGTCGCAGAGTCCCTCACTCTGTCCTTTCCCCCGGCAGGTCGAGGCGCGGGGAGGCCGCTGCGTGCCGGTGGTGTGCGACTCCACCAGCGAGGAGCAGATCCGCTTGCTCTTTGGCCGGGTCGAGCAGGAACAGGGAGGCCGGCTGGACGTTCTGGTCAACAACGCCTACGCGGCGGTGGAGGTAGGGCTGAAATTCCGGGCCGGGGACCCGCATGGTGCTGGCGACTCAACGATTCGATTGACCCGGGTGCTGAGTATATACTCAAGGGAATCGAGGGGGAAGGGAAGCGGGGGGACTTAAAGATTTCACTGGGGCCGAGGGGGAGGGGGAGAGAGAAAGAGAAACTTTTTCTTCTGGCTGGAGTTTGGGGGGCGGGGGGGGTCGGATAGAATCCCTACAAAGCAGAAGGAGACCATTCGACCCATTAAGGCTGCACTGACCACAGTCCCACCCAGGCCCTATCCCCGTAACCCCATATTTACCCTGCTAATCCCCCTGATAGTAAGGGGCAATTTAGTATGGCCAATCCCCCTAATCTGCACATCTTTGGACTGTGGGAGGAAACCGGAGCACCCGGAGGAAACCCACGCAGACACGAGGAGAATGTGCAAACTCCACACAAACAGTGACCCAAGCCAGGAATAAAAGTTGGCTCTCTAGAGCTGTGAGGTCGCAGTGCTAACCACTGTGTCGATAGGATCCGGAACAAGCCAGGACAGGACGTGGCGAATGAAGCCTGGCCCATTGCAGCAGGGGTTAAATGGGATGCCTGTCTGCGCCCTCGTTTCAGGGCTTTTAATCTTCCCTTTTCCTCCCTAGTCAATTATTTCTGACCATGAGAAGGAATTCTGGGAGATGCCACCTTCGTTCTGGGATGTGGTCAATGATGTCGGTCTGCGGTGAGTACTGCAGCGGAGCTGCAGCTGTCTCTCGCTGCCTCTCGCTCTCTCTCTTTCTCTCCCTCCCAGCCCCCCCCCCTTTCCCCCCATCTACATCTGCTGTCTTACCCCTGCCCTCCCACCAACCTGAGCTTCCAGGTTGAGCTTCCCAGATCCGATTAGGGAACTTCAGACCAGAAGATACTGGAGCAGAATTAGGCCTTTTGGCCCATTGAGTTTGCTCCGCTATTCGATCGTGGCTGATAAGTTTCTCTACACCCATTCTCCGGCCTATTCCCCTGTAACGTTTGACCCCCCTCCACTCCTTACCACCTTCTCTGTACACTTCCCGCTGCCTCGGCAAAGCAGCCAGCATAATTAAGGACCCCACGCACCCCGGACATTCTCTCTTCCACCTTCTTCCGTCAGGAAAAAGATACAAAAGTCTGAGGTCACGTACCAACCGACTCGAGAACAGCTTCTTCCCTGCTGCTGTCGGACTTTGAATGGACTTCCCTTGCATTAAGTTGATCTTTGTCTACACCCTAGCTGTGACTGTAACACTGCATTCTGCACTCTCTCGTTTCCTTCTCTATGAACGGTATCCTTTGCCTATATACTGTGCAAGAAACAATACTTTTCACTATGTTAATACATGTGACAATAATAAATCAAATCAAAAACTGATCAAGAACCTATCTATCTCTGTCTTAAATACACTCAGCGACCTGGCCTCCTCTGTGGGCAATGAATTCCACAGGTTCACCAATCTCTCCAGCTGAAGAAATCTGTCTTCCAAAGGGTTGTCCCTTTCGGCTGAGGCTGTTCCCTCTGAACTGAATCTCTCCGACTAATGGGAACATCTTCCCCACGTCCGCTTTAACCAGGTCTTTCAGTATTCTGTAAGTTTCAATGAGATCCCTCCGCGCCCTCCCCATCCTTCTAAATTCCATCGAGTACAGACCCAGAGTCCTTGAATGCTCCTCGTATGACAATCCTTCCACTCCCAGGATCGTTCGCGTGAAGCTCCACTTGGTGAGGGGGCCACTTTGACACCTATTCACTCCCCCTCCCCTGACCTTGTCCACCCCTCCCCCTCCCCTGCTCGTTGACGTACATAGAGTCATCGCGTTTCATCTGCACAGAAAGGCCTACGGTGCAGAAGGAGGCCATTTGGCCCATTGAGTCTACACCGACCACAATCCCACCCAGGCCCTATCCCCATAACTCCACATACTTACCCAGCTAACCCATCTAACCTACACATCTTTGGACACTAAGAGATAATTTAGCATGGCCAATCCACCTAACCCGCACATCTTTCGGACTGTGGGAGGAAACTGGAGCACCCGGAGAAAACCCATGCAGACACCGGCTGAGAATGTGTAAACTCCGCACAGACAGTGACCCGAGCTGCGAATTGAACCCAGGTCCCTGGAGCTGTGAGGCAGCAGTGCTAACCACTGTGCCACCATGCCGCCCAGGGAAGCGTAGAACAAGAGTAAAAGATAGTATTAGAGGTGAATGGTAGGACCTTAGGGAGTATCGTGGAACACAGGGACCTTGGAGTTCAGGTGCATGGTTCTCTAAAGGTGGAGTTAGAACCATAGAACCATAGAAAATTACAGCTCAGAAACAGGCCTTTTGGCCCTTCTTGTCTGTGCCGAACCACTTTTTGCCTAGTCCCACTGACCTGCACTTGGACCATATCCCTCCACACCCCTCATCCATGAACCCGTCCAAGTTTTTCTTAAATGTTAACCACTTTATCCGGCAGCTCATTCCACACTCCCACCACTCTCTGCGTGAAGAAGCCCCCCCTAATATTCCCTTTAAACTTTTCTCCTTTCACCCTTAACCCATGCCCTCTGGTTTTTTTTTCCCCTAGCCTCAGCGGAAAAAGCCTGCTTGCATTCATTCTATCTATACCCATCAAAATCTTATACACCTCTATCAAATCTCCCCTCAATCTTCTACGCTCCAGGGAATAAAGTCCCAACCTATTCAATCTCTCTCTGTAACTCAGCTTCTCAAGTCCCGGCAACATCCTTGTGAACCTTCTCTGCACTCTTTCAACCTTATTTACATCCTTCCTGTAACTAGGTGACCAAAACTGTACACAATACTCCAAATTCGGCCTCACCAATGCCTTATATAACCTTGATGTGGAGATGCCGGCGTTGGACTGGGGTAAACACAGTAAGAAGTTTAACAACACCAGGTTAAAGTCCAACAGGTTTATTTGGTAGCAAAAGCCACACAAGCTTTCGAGGCTCTGAGCCCCTTCTTCAGGTGAGTGGGAATTCTGTTCACAAACAGAACTTATAAGACACAGACTCAATTTACATGAATAATGGTTGGAATGCGAATACTTACAACTAATCCAGTCTTTAAGAAACAAAACAATGGGAGTGGAGAGAGCATCAAGACAGGCTAAAAAGATGTGTATTGTAAAGATGTGTAAAGACAATACACATCTTTTTAGCCTGTCTTGATGCTCTCTCCACTCCCATTGTTTTGTTTCTTAAAGACTGGATTAGTTGTAAGTATTCGCATTCCAACCATTATTCATGTAAATTGAGTCTGTGTCTTATAAGTTCTGTTTGTGAACAGAATTCCCACTCACCTGAAGAAGGGGCTCAGAGCCTCGAAAGCTTGTGTGGCTTTTGCTACCAAATAAACCTGTTGGACTTTAACCTGGTGTTGTTAAACTTCTTATTATATAACCTTACCATAACACTCCAACTTTTATATTCGATACTCCGATTTATAAAGGCCAATGTACCAAAGGCACTCTTTACGACCCTATCCACCTGTGACGTCACTTTTAGGGAATTCTGTACCTGTATTCCCAGATCCCTCTGTTCAACTGCACTCTTCAGAGTCCTACCATTTACCCTGTACGTTCTTCTTTGGTTTATCCTTCCAAAGTGCAATATCTCACACTTGTCTGCGTTAAATTCCATTTGCCATTTTTCAGCCCATTTTTCTAGTTGGTCCAAATCCCTTTGCAAGCTTTGAAAACTTTCCTCACAGTCCACTGCACCTCCAATCTTTGTATCATCAGCAAACTTGCTGATCCAATTTACCACATTATCATCCAGATCATTGATATAGATGACAAACAACAATGGACCCAACACCGATCCCTGCGGCACACCACTAGTCACAGGCCTCCACTCAGAGAAGCAATCCTCCACAACCACTCTCTGGCTTCTTCCATTGAGCCAGTGTCTAATCCAATTTACTACCTCCCCATGTATACCTAGCGACTGAACCTTCCTAACTAACCTCCCATGAGGGACCTTGTCAAAGGCCTTGCTGAAATCCAGGTAGACAACATCCACCGCCTTCCCTTCATCCACTTTCCTGGTAACCTCCTCGAAAAACTCTAATAGATTGGTCAAACATGACCTACCACGCACAAAGCCATGTTGACTCTCCCTAATAAGTCCCTGTCTATCCAAATATTTGTAGATCCTATCCTTTATCACACCTTCCAATAACTTGCCCACCACCGACGTCAAACTTACTGGCCTATAATTTCCCGGATTTCTTTTGGAACCTTTTTTAAACAACGGAACAACATGAGCCACCCTTCAATCATCCGGCACCTCCCCCGTGAATACTGACATTTTAAATATGTCTGCCAGGGCCCCTGCAAGTTCAACACTTGTTACAGACAGATAGGGCAATGAAGAAGACCTTTGGCATGCTGGCCTTCATCAGTCAGGGCATTGAGTGTAGAAGTTAGGAAGTTGTGTTGCAGTTGTACAGGACATTGGTGAGGCCGCACCTGGAGTATTGTGTTCAGTTTTGGTCACTTTGCTATAGAAAATATGTTATTAAACTGGAGAGAGTGCAGAAGAGGTTTATAAGGATGTTGCCAGGACTCGAGGGACTGAGTTATAGAGAGAGATTGGACAGGCCTGGACTTTTTTTCTTTGGAACATAGTAGACTGAGGGATGATTTTATAGAGGTGCAGAGGATCATGAGAGGCATGGATAGGGTGAACGTACTCAGTCCTTTTCCCAGAGTTGGGGAATTGAGAACTAGAGAGTTTAAGTTAAGAGGGGAAAGAATTAATGGGAACCTGAGGAGCAGCTTTTTTACACAGAGGGTGGTACGTGTGTGGAATGAGCTGCTGGAGGAAGTGGTTGAGGCAGGGATATTGACAACGTTTAAAAGGCATTTGGACAGATACATGGATAGGAAAGGTTTAGAGGGATATGGGCCAAATGCAAGCAAATGGGGTTCGCTTACATGGGCTTTTTGGTCAGCACAGACCAGTTTGGGCCGAAGGGCCTGTCTCCGTGCTGTAGATTCTATGACTGTAGAGGGCATGCTGGGTACAGCTCACAAGAAGTTGCCATCTTGGATCGAGTCTGGCTGTCCTCGTACCCATGCCATGGATTTCCTTTTCCATGGGTAAGAAACTGCAGTGACATCCTCCCCTCCCGGTGGTGGCGCTGTGGAGTACTGGACCCAGGGCTCCGAGTGGGAGCGGAGGCAGTCACTGACCTTTCTCACCCTCTGGACCCCAGGGGTGAGATCCTGGTCCCACGTGCGGAGATGGGGGGGTGGAGATTGGGATGCGATGAGGGGAGTGTGGTAGTGGAAGAGGCCTCGCTGCCGTAGTGTGTCCCAACACCTCTCCCCTCCCCAACCACACTTGCTTTGTTTTGCAGGGGCCACTATATCTGCTCGGTGTACGCAGCCCGGATGATGGTGGAGGCGAAGCAGGGCCTGATTGTCAACGTGTCGTCCATGGGCGGCCTGCGCTACACCTTCAACGTGGCTTATGGAGTCGGCAAGGCAGCGGTGAGTGGCAGGGCAGTGCGGGTACACGGGCCGAAGGGTAAAGGTCACTCATTCACTTTGAGTTGCTGTATCTCACACTCTCTTTGTCTGGCTCTCTCTCTGGCTCTCTCTCTCTGGCTCTCTCTCTCTGGCTCTCTCTCTCTGGCTCTCTCTCTCTGGCTCTCTCTCTCTGGCTCTCTCTCTCTGGCTCTCTCTCTCTGGCTCTCTCTCTCTGGCTCTCTCTCTCTGGCTCTCTCTCTCTGGCTCTCTCTCTCTGGCTCTCTCTCTCTGGCTCTCTCTCTCTGGCTCTCTCTCTCTGGCTCTCTCTCTCTGGCTCTCTCTCTCTCTGGCTCTCTCTCTCTCTGGCTCTCTCTCTCTCTGGCTCTCTCTCTCTCTGGCTCTCTCTCTCTGGCTCTCTCTGGCTCTCTCTCTCTGGCTCTCTGTCTCTGGCTCTCTGTCTCTGGCTCTCTGTCTCTGGCTCTCTGTCTCTGGCTCTCTGTCTCTGGCTCTCTGTCTCTGGCTCTCTGTCTCTGGCTCTCTGTCTCTGGCTCTCTGTCTCTGGCTCTCTGTCTCTGGCTCTCTGTCTCTGGCTCTCTGTCTCTGGCTCTCTGGCTCTCTGTCTCTGGCTCTCTGTCTCTGGCTCTCTGTCTCTGGCTCTCTGTCTCTGGCTCTCTCTCTCTGGCTCTCTCTCTCTGGCTCTCTCTCTCTGGCTCTCTCTCTCTGGCTCTCTCTCTCTGGCTCTCTCTCTCTGGCTCTCTCTCTCTGGCTCTCTCTCTCTGGCTCTCTCTCTCTGGCTCTCTCTCTCTGGCTCTCTCTCTCTGGCTCTCTCTCTCTGGCTCTCTCTCTCTGGCTCTCTCTCTCTGGCTCTCTCTCTCTGGCTCTCTCTCTCTGGCTCTCTCTCTCTGGCTCTCTCTCTCTGGCTCTCTCTCTCTGGCTCTCTCTCTCTGGCTCTCTCTCTCTGGCTCTCTCTCTCTGGCGCTCTGGCTCTCTTGCTCTCTCTCTCTGGCTCGCTCTGGGGCTCGCTCGCTCTGGGGCTCGCTCGCTCGCTCTGGGGCTCGCTCGCTCTGGGGCTCGCTCGCTCGCTCTGGGGCTCGCTCGCTCGCTCTGGGGCTCGCTCGCTCGCTCTGGGGCTCGCTGTCTCTGTGGCTCTCTGGCTCGCTCTGGGGCTCTCTGGCTCGCTCTGGGGCTCTCTGGCTCGCTCTGTCTGCCTGCCCCCCGCCCCCCCCACCCTGCCCCTAGCCCCTCCTCCTCTGCCCCTCCGCCCCCCCCCCCCCCCCCCCCCTCTCTCTCTCACAGTTCTCTCTCTCTCTCTGCAGTGTGATCGAATGGCAGCAGACTGTGCGTTGGAGTTGCGGAAACACGGAGTGTCATACGTGTCCCTCTGGCCGGGAGCCGTGCGCACCGAGACCGTGACTGACTTGGTTATTAACACGGAGAACAAATCCAAAGGACAGCAACGGGTGAGTGAGACAGCGAGGAGGAGGCCATTCAGCCCCTTCTCCAGCCTGTAACACAGGAACAGGAGGAGGCCATTCAGCCCCTTCTCCAGCCTGTTACACAGGAACACAGAACGGGAAGAAGGAGATTGAGGGAAAGGACATCGGGAGAGTGTAACCTGAAGAGGGAATGGAGGGAGAGTGAGTGGGATGGGAAGGAGGGAGCCAGTGGGTGAGGGAAGGACGGTGAGGGAGAGCGAGAGGGTGAACAGGTGGGTGAGGGAGAGGGAGGTTCAAGTCCATAGCTTCCTGAAAGCGGCCACACCAGTCAATAGGGGATAAAGAAGGCGTACGGCATGCTTGCCTTTATAGGTCGGGGCATTGAATACAAGAGTCAGGATGTCATGTTGCAGCTTTATAAAACTTTGGTTAGGAACCACTTGTAGGATATTGCGTTCAATTCTGGTCGCCACCTTACAGGAAGGATGTAGAGGATTTGGAGAGGGTGCAGAAGAGGTTTACCAGGACGCTGCCTGGATTAGAGAGTATGAGATATAAGGAGCGGCTGGACAAACTAAGAACTAATGTTTATTTATTCGTGTCACAAGTAAGGCTTACATTAACAGCGCAATGAAATTACTGTGAAAATCCCCCAGTCGCCACACTCCAGCGTCTGTTCGGGAACACTGAGGGAGAATTTAGCACGGCCAATGCACCCTAACCAGCACATCTTTCGGATGGTGGGAGGAAACCGGAGCACCCGGAGGAAACCCACGCAGTCACGGGGAGGTGGGGGCGGCGAGAATGTGCAGGCTCCACACAGACAGTGACCCAAACCTGGGTCCCTGGCGCTGTGAGGCAGCAGTGTGAACCACTGTGCCCTCCCTAGGGTTGTGTGGGATTCTTGGGCTGGGTGGGATTGTTGTTGGTACAGGTTCGATGGGCTGAATGGCCTCCTTCTGTACTGTAGGGATTCTATGAACATAAGAAGTAGGAGCAGGAGTAGGCCATCTGGCCCCTCGAGCCTGCTCCGCCATTCAATAAGATCATGGCTGATCTTTTTGTGGACTTAGCTCCACTTACCTGCCCGCTCACCATAACCTTTAATTCCTTTACTGTTCAATAATTTATCTATCCTTGCCTTAAAAGCATTCAATGAGGTAGCCTCAACTGCTTCACTGGGCAGGGAATTCCTGTGTGGCTTTTGCTACCAAATAAACCTGTTGGACTTTAACCTGGTGTTGTTAAACTTCTTACTGTGTTTACCCCAGTCCAACGCCGGCATCTCCACATCAGGGAATTCCACAGATTCACAACCTTTGTGTGAAGAAGTTCCTCCTCAACTCAGTCCAAAATCTGCTTTCCCTTATTTTGAGGCTGTGTCTCCTAGTTCTAGTTTCACCCGCCAGTGGAAACAACTAGGGTTGTTTTCTCTGGAGCGGCAGAGGCAGAGGGGAGACCTGATGGAAGTCTATAAAATAATGAGAGACATCGATAGGGTTGACAGTCAGAATGTTTTTCCCAGAGTTGAAATATGTAATACTGGGGGACCTGCACTTCAGGAGAGAGGGGGAAAGTTCAAAGGGGATGTGAGGGGCAAATATTTTTAAGTAGAGAGTGGTAGGTGTCTGGAACACGCTGCCAGGAGTGTTGGTGGAGGCAGATATGATAGGGGCGTTTAAGGGGGTTTTAAATAAGCACATGAATAGGCAAGGAATAGAGGAATATGGACCAAGGGCAGGCAGAAGGGAATAGTTTAATTTGGCATCATGTTCGACACAACATCGTGGGCTGAAGGGTCTGTTCCTGTGCTGTGCTGTTCTATGCTCTATGAGAGAGATGTGGGTGAGGGAGAGAAGGTCGGACAGAGTAACACGATTTAGTTGTGACAGCGGGGGAGTCCCTGAACTCTCCATGTTGTCCGTTTGCAGGTGGCGGACATGTTCACCGCTGGTGAGACCCCGGAAATGAGCGGGAAATGTATCGCCGCCCTCGCTACAGGTGGGTAAACGCTTCTCCCCACCCCCCTCAGCACTCCACGGCGAACGGCCTTCTCCTTTCCTGACGGGACCCCCACATCGATACTCTGGCCATGGGGGCGGGGGGGGGGGGGTTGGGTGGGAGAAAGAGGCCCGGTCTCGGAGCGAGAGGAGACAGCCTTTTTGTGTCTGAGCTGAGGAGAAATGCCTTTGCTCGGAGACCGGTGAATCTTTGGAATTCTCAACTCCCCGGGGCTGGCCCTGGACGGTCCTCCATCGTCCGGACACGTCTGAGGCCGGGGCGGACAGATTCCCAGTCTCTCGGGGGTGGAGGGTGTGGGCGGGGAAAGGGTTGGGAGGCCTCGTGGCACAAGAACATAGGCGGCACAGTGGTTAGCACTGCTGCCTCACAGCGCCAGGGACCTGGGTTCAATTCCCGGCTTGGGTCACTGTCTGTGCGGAGTCTGCACGTTCTCTCCGTGTCTGCATGCATTTGCTCTGGGTGCTCCGGTTTCCTCCCACAGTCCAAAGATGTGCGGCTTAAGTGGATTGGCCAACCTAAACTGTCACAGTTTACTGTCACACTGTCACACAAAGTGTCACAGAGATTAGTACGGTAAATGTGTGGGGTTATGGGGATAGGGCCTGGGTGGGATTGTTGTCAGTACAGGCTCGATGGGCCGAATGGCCTCCTCCTGCACTGTAGGGATTCCATGAACATAAGAACTAGGAGCAGGAGTCGGCCATCTGGCCCCTCGAGCCTGCTCCGCCATTCAACAAGATCATGGCTGATCTTTTCGTGGACTCAGCTCCACTTACCTGCCCGCTCACCATAACCCTTAATTCCTTTACTGTTCAAAAATATATCTATCCTTGCCTTAAAAACATTCAGTGAGGTAGCCTCAACTACTTCACTGGGCAGGGAATTCCACAGATTCACAACCCTTTGTGTGAAGAAGTTCCTCCTCAACTCAATCCTAAATCTGCCCACCCTTATTTTGAGGCTATGCCCCCTAATTCTAGTTTCACCCACTAGTGGAAACAACTTCCCTGCTTCTATCTTATCTATTCCCTTCATAATCTTATATGTTTCTATAAGATCTCCCCTCATTCTTCTGAATTCCAATGAGTATAGCCCCAGTCTACTCAGTCTCTCCTCATAAGCCAACCCTCTCAACTCTGGAATCAATCTAGATTCAACCTAAGGATGTGATTGCACTGGAGAGGATGCTGAGGAGATTCACAGTAGCATAAGGTAGCACAGTGGTTAGCACTGCTGCTTCACAGCTCCAGGGACCTGGGTTCGATTCCCGGCTTGGGTCACTGTCTGTGTGGAGTTTGCACATTCTCCTCGTGTCTGCGTGGGTTTCCTCCGGGTGCTCCGGTTTCCTCCCACAGTCCAAAGATGTGCGGGTTAGGTTGATTGGCCATGCTAAAATTGCCCCTTAGCGTCCTGAGATGTGTAGGTTAGAGGGATTAGTAGATAAATATGTAGGGATATGGGGGTAGGGCCTGGGTGGGATTGTGGTCAGTGCAGACTCGATGGGTGAAATGGTCTCTTTCTGCACTGTAGGGTATCTATCTATCTCTCTCAAGGTTGATTTCGGAGTTGAAAGGGTTGGGCCTCTCTCGCTCGGTCTAAGGCTGCAGGATCCAGTCCCACTTCGACACTCGATAGTCACTGAAGGCCGATTTGATTTATTATTGTCACAGGTATTGGGATACAGTGAAAAGTATTGTTTCTTGCGCGCCATACAGACAAAGCATACCATTCACAGAGAAGGAAAGGACAGGGTGCAGAATGTAGTGTTACAGTCATAGCTAGGGTGTAGAGAAAGATCAACTTAATGCGAGGTAGGTCCATTCAAATGTCTGATGGCAGCAGGGAAGAAGCTGTTCTCGAGTCGGTTGGTACATGATCTCAGACTTTTGTATCTTTTTCCAGACAGAAGAAGGTGAAGAGAGAATGTCCGGGGTGTGTGTGGTCCTTAATTATGCTGGCTGCTTTCCCGAGGCACCGGGAAGTGTAGACAGAGTCAGTGGATGGGAGGCTGGTTTACGTGATTCACAACATTTTGTAGTTCCTTATGGTCTTGGGCAGAGCAGGAGCCCAGACCAAGCTGTGATACATCCGGAAAGGATGCTTTCTATGGTGCATCTGTAAAAGTTGGTGAGAGTCGTAGCTGACATGCCAAATTTCCATAGTCTTCTGAGAAAGTAGAGGTGTTGATGAGCTTTCTTAACTATAGTGTCAGCATGGGGGGGGAACCAGGACAGGTTGTTAAAAACTTGAAGCTCTCGACCCTTTCTACTTCATCCCCGTTGATGTTCTCCTTTATGCTTCCTGAAGTCAATGACAATCTCCTTCGTTTTGTTGACATTGAGGGAGAGATTATTGTCACCGCACCAGTTCACCAGGTTCTCGATCTCATTCCTGTTCTCTGTCTCATCATTGTTTGAGATCCGACCCACTATGGTGGTGTCATCAGCAAACTTGAAAATCGAATTGGAGGGGAGTTTGGTCACACAGTCATAGGTGTATAAGGAGTGTAGTCGGGGGCTGAGAACACAGCCTTGTGGGGCACCAGTGTTGAGGATGATCATGGAGGAGATGTAAGGTCAGCCAGTAAATCCTTTCCGACACGCGTCAGGGCAGCCAGTATGAGGAGTGGGAGTGTTTCCTGCTCAGCGACCGCGCAGAGAACAACAGCCGATCGCTGAGGTAGCTCACCCTGCGCCATCACAGACTGATGGACACCCACCATCGCCGATCCCCACTTAGGGCCCAGTAACTGGAGGCGAAAGGGAAGGCGATAGCCGAGTGGTATTATCGCTGGACTATTCATCCAGAAACTCAGCTGGTGTTCTGGGGACCCGGGTTCGAATCCCACCATGGCAGATGGTGGAATTTGAATTCAATAAAAAAAATATCTGGAATTAAGAATCTATTGATGACGGTGAAACCATTGTCGAAAAAACCCCATCTGGTTCACTAATGTCCTTTAGGAAAGGAAGTCTGCCGTCATCTGACCCCTTAGTGTACAAAGATGTGCAAGTTAGGTGGATTGTCCATGCTAAATTGTTCCTTAGTGTCAGGGGGATTAGTGGGGTAAATGTGTGGGGTTGTGGGGATGGGGCCTGGGTGGGATTGTGGTCGGTGCAGACTCGATGGGCTGAATGGCCTCTTTCTGTACTGTTGGATTCTATGAAGTTGTCCAGACGGAGGGAATGGGTGGGTGGCATTCCTGACCCCGCACTCGCCTGGGGTGACCTCTCCCATTGGGACCCCACCCTCCTCACGTCTCTCACTCTGCCTCCCCCTCCCCTCCCGTCCCCTCCCCAGATAAGGACCTGATGAAGAAATCTGGCAAGGTGCTCATGACCTGTGACCTCGCTGCGCCGTACAGGATCAGGGACGTGAATGGTGAGTACGTTCCCGCCAACTCACTCTCTCTGACACCTTTGTGGCTTTGCCGGGGGTAAAGGGCAGGGAATCCCTGCCAGGGACGAGGTGGGGAACATCCTGAGGCAGACTGAGGGACGGCAGGGTGAGGCTGTGGGGGGATTGAGGAAAGAGAGGCGGGGGACGGAGAGGCGGGGGGTTGGAGGGGAGAGCTTCCAATTGTTGTTGGTCTGGCCGAAGAACAGGGCCGGGGGGTCATGGGTGCAATTGTTGTTGGTCTGGCCGAAGAACAGGGCCGGGGGGTCATGGGTGGTGATCTCGGGGGTCAGGATTGGTGATCTCGGGGGTTGGGCTTGGCGAGCCTGGGGTCAGGAGTCGGGAGGTGGTCAGCTCGGGGTCAGGAGTCAGGAGGTGGTCAGCTCGGGGTCAGGAGTCAGGGGGTGGTCAGCTCGGGGTCAGGGGTGGTCAGCTCGGGGTCAGGGGTTGGTAAGCTCGGGGTCGGGATTGGTCAGCTAGGGGTCAGGGGGTGGTCAGCTCGGGGTCGGGGGGTGGTCAGTTCGGGGTCAGGGGTCGGGGGGTGGTCAGCTCGGGGTCATGGTCGGGGTGGTAATCTCGGGTCGGGGTTGGTGATCTCGGGGGTCGGGGTGTGGTGGTCTCCGGGGGTCGGGGTGGTGATCTCCGGGGGTTCGGGAGGTGGTGATCTCCGGGGGGATCAGGGGTGGTGACCCCAGGAGTCGGGGGTGGAGATCTTGGGGGTCGGATCTCAGGGGGAGTTTCCTGATGGGGTCAGCACGATTATCTTGTGGGGGAGGGTGTATTTCCAGTAGATTTGCATTGGGGACACCAGGGTTCAGGTAATCCTGGCATTAACCAGTCCATCTCTCTCTCTCTCCGCCTCTGTCTCTCCCTCTCTCTCCGCCTCTGTCTCTCCCTCTCTCTCCGCCTCTGTCTCTCCCTCTCTCTCCGCCTCTGTCTCTCCCTCTCTCTCCGCCTCTGTCTCTCCCTCTCTCTCCGCCTCTGTCTCTCCCTCTCTCTCCGCCTCTGTCTCTCCCTCTCTCTCCGCCTCTGTCTCTCCCTCTCTCTCCGCCTCTGTCTCTCCCTCTCTCTCCGCCTCTGTCTCTCCCTCTCTCTCCGCCTCTGTCTCTCCCTCTCTCTCCGCCTCTGTCTCTCTCCGCCTCTGTCTCTCTCCGCCTCTGTCTCTCTCCGCCTCTGTCTCTCTCCGCCTCTGTCTCTCTCCGCCTCTGTCTCTCTCCGCCTCTGTCTCTCTCCGCCTCTGTCTCTCTCCGCCTCTGTCTCTCTCCGCCTCTGTCTCTCTCCGCCTCTGTCTCTCTCCGCCTCTGTCTCTCTCCGCCTCTGTCTCTCTCCGCCTCTGTCTCTCTCCGCCTCTGTCTCTCTCCGCCTCTGTCTCTCTCCGCCTCTGTCTCTCTCCGCCTCTGTCTCTCTCCGCCTCTGTCTCTCTCCGCCTCTGTCTCTCTCCGCCTCTGTCTCTCTCCGCCTCTGTCTCTCTCCGCCTCTGTCTCTCTCCGCCTCTGTCTCTCTCCGCCTCTGTCTCTCTCCGCCTCTGTCTCTCTCCGCCTCTGTCTCTCTCCGCCTCTGTCTCTCTCCGCCTCTGTCTCTCTCCGCCTCTGTCTCTCTCCGCCTCTGTCTCTCTCCGCCTCTGTCTCTCTCCGCCTCTGTCTCTCTCCGCCTCTGTCTCTCTCCGCCTCTGTCTCTCTCCGCCTCTGTCTCTCTCCGCCTCTGTCTCTCTCCGCCTCTGTCTCTCTCCGCCTCTGTCTCTCTCCGCCTCTGTCTCTCTCCGCCTCTGTCTCTCTCCGCCTCTGTCTCTCTCCGCCTCTGTCTCTCTCCGCCTCTGTCTCTCTCCGCCTCTGTCTCTCTCCGCCTCTGTCTCTCTCCGCCTCTGTCTCTCTCCGCCTCTGTCTCTCTCCGCCTCTGTCTCTCTCCGCCTCTGTCTCTCTCCGCCTCTGTCTCTCTCCGCCTCTGTCTCTCTCCGCCTCTGTCTCTCTCCGCCTCTGTCTCTCTCCGCCTCTGTCTCTCTCCGCCTCTGTCTCTCTCCGCCTCTGTCTCTCTCCGCCTCTGTCTCTCTCCGCCTCTGTCTCTCTCCGCCTCTGTCTCTCTCCGCCTCTGTCTCTCTCCGCCTCTGTCTCTCTCCGCCTCTGTCTCTCTCCGCCTCTGTCTCTCTCCGCCTCTGTCTCTCTCCGCCTCTGTCTCTCTCCGCCTCTGTCTCTCTCCGCCTCTGTCTCTCTCCGCCTCTGTCTCTCTCCGCCTCTGTCTCTCTCCGCCTCTGTCTCTCTCCGCCTCTGTCTCTCTCCGCCTCTGTCTCTCTCCGCCTCTGTCTCTCTCCGCCTCTGTCTCTCTCCGCCTCTGTCTCTCTCCGCCTCTGTCTCTCTCCGCCTCTGTCTCTCTCCGCCTCTGTCTCTCTCCGCCTCTGTCTCTCTCCGCCTCTGTCTCTCTCCGCCTCTGTCTCTCTCCGCCTCTGTCTCTCTCCGCCTCTGTCTCTCTCCGCCTCTGTCTCTCTCCGCCTCTGTCTCTCTCCGCCTCTGTCTCTCTCCGCCTCTGTCTCTCTCCGCCTCTGTCTCTCTCCGCCTCTGTCTCTCTCCGCCTCTGTCTCTCTCCGCCTCTGTCTCTCTCCGCCTCTGTCTCTCTCCGCCTCTGTCTCTCTCCGCCTCTGTCTCTCTCCGCCTCTGTCTCTCTCCGCCTCTGTCTCTCTCCGCCTCTGTCTCTCTCCGCCTCTGTCTCTCTCCGCCTCTGTCTCTCTCCGCCTCTGTCTCTCTCCGCCTCTGTCTCTCTCCGCCTCTGTCTCTCTCCGCCTCTGTCTCTCTCCGCCTCTGTCTCTCTCCGCCTCTGTCTCTCTCCGCCTCTGTCTCTCTCCGCCTCTGTCTCTCTCCGCCTCTGTCTCTCTCCGCCTCTGTCTCTCTCCGCCTCTGTCTCTCTCCGCCTCTGTCTCTCTCCGCCTCTGTCTCTCTCCGCCTCTGTCTCTCTCCGCCTCTGTCTCTCTCCGCCTCTGTCTCTCTCCGCCTCTGTCTCTCTCCGCCTCTGTCTCTCTCCGCCTCTGTCTCTCTCCGCCTCTGTCTCTCTCCGCCTCTGTCTCTCTCCGCCTCTGTCTCTCTCCGCCTCTGTCTCTCTCCGCCTCTGTCTCTCTCCGCCTCTGTCTCTCTCCGCCTCTGTCTCTCTCCGCCTCTGTCTCTCTCCGCCTCTGTCTCTCTCTCTCTCTCTCTCCGCCTCTGTCTCTCTCTCTCTCTCTCTCTCCGCCTCTGTCTCTCTCTCTCTCTCCGCCTCTGTCTCTCTCTCTCTCTCCGCCTCTGTCTCTCTCTCTCTCTCCGCCTCTGTCTCTGTCTCTCTCTCTCCGCCTCTGTCTCTCTCTCTCTCCGCCTCTGTCTCTCTCTCTCTCTCTCTCTCCGCCTCTGTCTCTCTCTCTCTCTCTCTCTCCGCCTCTGTCTCTCTCTCTCCGCCTCTGTGTCTCTCTCTCTCTCTCTGCCTCTGTGTCTCTCTCTCTCTCCGCCTCTGTATCTCTCTCTCTCTCCGCCTCTGTCTCTCTCTCTCCGCCTCTGTGTCTCTCTCTCTCTCCGCCTCTGTGTCTCTCTCTCTCTCCGCCTCTGTGTCTCTCTCTCTCTCCGCCTCTGTCTCTCTCTCTCCGCCTCTGTCTCTCTCTCTCCGCCTCTGTCTCTCTCTCTCTCCGCCACTGTCTCTCCCCCTCTCCGCCTCTGCCTCTCCCCCTCTCTCTGTCCCCCCGCAGGCCGTGCTCTGGTGGACTATTGCTCCCTCAAGTTCGTTCTGCAGCAGCTGCCGAGCCTTTCCTGGCTCTCCACCTTCATCCCGGGATTCATCAGGATTCCCAAGTGGGTCCTTACCCTGACCTCCAGTAAATTTTAAACCTCCCCATGACCCTCCACCTCTTCCCTTCCTCTCCCTCGCCCTCCCCCCGCCCCCTCCTCCCCCCCCACCCAGGAGCTCTGGCCATTTCCCCGGGGAACCAGTCTCCTCACCCAATCTGGCTTTGGCCACTAACCCGCCCACAGCCTCAGGCCTCCTGGTGCTTTCAGCCCCCACCCCGATTCCCGGGTGTCACCCTTGGGAGCCTTGGGACAGGACAGGCCCTTCGGCCCATCACATTGTGCTGGACGTGATGTCAATTTAAACCAGTCCATTCTACCTGCCCTCGGTCCCTATCCCGCTATTCCGTGCATATTCCTAGAATTATACAGCGCGCTCTGGCACAAGGGACCAAGAAAGTTACAGCACAGGAACAGGCCCTTCGACCCTCCGAGCCTGCACCGATCATGATGTCTGCTTAACCTAAAACCGTATGCACTGAGGGAATCCATATCCTTCCATTCCCATCCTATTCATGTATTCGTCTAGTTGCCCCTTAAGTGCCGCTATTGTACCTGCTCCCACCACCTCCCCGGGCAGCGCCTTCCAGGCATTCACCACCCTCTGTGTAAAAACATGCCTCGCACATCTCCTCTAAACTTTTCCCCACACACCTTAAACCTATGTCCCCTAGTCTTAGAATCCCTACTGTACAGAAGGAGGCCATTCAACCCATCAAGTCTGAATTGACAACAATCCCACCCAGGCCCTATCCCCGTAACCCCACATATTTACCCCGCTAATCCCCCTGAGACTAAGGGGCAATTTAGCATGGCCAATCCTCCTAACCTGCACATCTTTGGAGTGTGGGAGTACTTTACTTTTCTGCCCTAGGAAAGAGCATCTGACTATCCACTCTGTCCATGCCCCTCATAATCCTCTATCAGGTTGCCCTCTCAAGTTCTGTCGTCCCAGTGAGAACAAACCAAGTTAATCCAACCTCTCTTCATAGCTAACAGTGGTTAGCACTGCTGCCTCACAGCGCCAGGGACCCAGGCTTGATTCCTGGCTTGGGTCACTGTCTGTGCGGAGTCTGCACATTCTCCCCATTTCTGCGTGAGTTTCCTCTGGGTGCTCTGGTTTCCTCCCACAGTCCAAAGATGTGCAGGTTAGGTGGATTGGCCATGCTGAATTGTCCCTTAGTGTCAGGGGGATTAGCAGAGTAAATACGTGGGGTTACGGGAATAGGGCCCGGGTGGGATTGTGGTCAGTACAGACTCAATGGGCTGAATGGTCTCCTTCTGCACTGTAGGGATTCAGTGATTGAGAAGAGGCCCTTTGGCCCATCGAGTCCGCACCAACACATTAGAAACACCTGAACTCCCACCTAATCCCATCTGCCAGCACTTGGCCCGCAGCCCTGAATGTTATGATGTGCCAAGTGCTCATCCAGATACTTTTTAAAGGGTGTGAGGCATCCCGTCTCCACCACCCTCCCAGGCAGCGCATTCCAGACCCTCACCGCCCTCTGAGTAAAAATGTTTTTCCTCACATCCGCTCGAAACCTCCTGCCTCTCACCTTGAACCTTTCTCCCCTCGTGACTGACCCTTCAACTCAGGGGAACAGCTGCTCCTTATCCTCTCTGTCCATTCCCCTCCTAATCTTGAATACCTCAATCAGGTCGTCCCTCAGTCTTCTCTGCTCCAATGAAAGCAACTCAAGCCGATCCAACCTCTCTTCATAACTTAATTATTCCATCCCAGGCAGCATCCTGGTGAATCTCCTCTGCACCCCCTCCAGTGCATTCACATCCTATAATGTGGTGACCAGAACTGCACTCAATACTCCAGCTGTGGCCTCCTACAACGATACAACTCCATCATGACCTCACTGCTTTTGTAATCCATGCCTTGAAAGATAAAGGTAAGTGTCCCATGTCTTTTTCACCACCCTACCAACATGCCCTTCCAGCTTCAGAGATCTGTGGACAAACACGACAAGGTCTCTTTGCTCCTCAGAACTGCCTGGTGTCCTACCATTCATTGAGTACTTTCTTGTCAACTTACTCCTTCCAAAGTGCATCACCTCACACTTTTCAGGGTTAAATTCCATCTGCCACTTATCTGCCCATTTGACCATTCCGTCTATATCATTTTGTAGCCCAAGACACTCAACCTCACTGTTAACCAATCTTAACCAAACTGTTAGCCAATCTTTGTGTCATCCGTAAACTTACTAATCCTACCCCCCCTCCCCTCCATAGTCATCAATGTCATTTATATAAATGACGAATAATAGGGGGCCCAACACAGATCCCTGTGATACACCACTGGATACTGGCTTCCAGTCACTAAAAGAAGTTTAACAACACCAGGTTAATGTCCAACAGGTTTATTTGGTAGCAAAAGCCACACAAGCTTTCGGAGCTGCAAGCCCCTTCTTCAGGTGAGTGGGAATTCTGTTCACAAACAGAGCTTATAAAGACACAAACTCAATTTACATGAATAATGGTTGGAATGCGAATACTTACAACTAATCAAGTCTTTAAGAAACAAAACAACGTGAGTGGAGAGAGCATCAAGACAGGCTAAAAAGATGTGTATTGTCTCCAGACAGGACAGCCAGTGAAACTCTGCAGGTCCAGGCAACTGTGGAGATTACAAATAGTGTGACATGAACCCAATATCCCGGTTCAGGCCGTCTCGTGTGTGTGGAACTTGTCTTTATAAGCTCTGTTTGCGAACAGAATTCCCACTCACCTGAAGAAGGGGCTTGGAGCTCCGAAAGCTTGTGTGGCTTTTGCTACCAAATAAACCTGTTGGACTTTAACCTGGTGTTGTTAAACTTCTTACTGTGTTTACCTCAGTCCAACGCCGGCATCTCCACATCATTCCAGTCACTAAAGCAGCCTTCAGTCATCACCCTCTGTCTCCTACAACTGAGTCACTTTTGAATCCACTTTATCAGATTACCCTGTATCCCATGTGCAGTTACCTTCTTTACAAGCCTCCCATGTGGGACCTTGTCAAAGGATTTGCTGAAATCCATATAAACTACATCAACTGCATTACCGTCATCTACACACCTGGTCGTCACCTCAAAAATTTCAATCGCATTTGTTAGGCATGACCTCCCTCTGACCAAGCCACGCTGACTATCCCTGATCAAGCTTTGCCTCTCCAAATGGATGCTCTCCTTCAGAATTTCCTCCAATAATTTCCCTACCATTGACGTGAGACTCACTGGTCTATACAAAACAACAAAGAAAATTACAGCACAGGAACAGGCCCTCCAAGCCTGCACCAACCATACTGCCTGTCTGAACTAACACCCCGTACCCTACTGGGGACCATATCCCTCTATTCCCATCCTGTTCATGTATTTGTCAAGACGCCCCTTAAAAGTCACTACCTCCCCTGGCAGCGGGTTCCAGGCACCCACTACTCTGTGTAAAAAAAACTGCCTCATACATCTCCTTTAAACCTTGCCCCTCGCACCTTAAACCTGTTCCCCCTAGTAATTGACTCTTCCACCCTGGGAAAAAGCTTCTGACTACCCACTCTGTCCATGCCCCTCATAATCTTGTAGACTTCTATCAGGTCCCCCCTCAACCTCCGTCGTTCCAGTGAGAACAAAGCAAGTTTCTCCAACCTCTCCTCATAGCCAATGCCCTCCATACCAGGCAACATCCTGGTAAATCTTTTTTGTACTCTCTCTAAAGCCTCCACATCCTTCTGATAGTGTGGCGACCAGAATTGAACACTATATTCCAAGTGCGGCCTAACTAAGGTGCTATAAGGTTATAGTTCCCTGGTTTATCCTCCAACCCTTCCTAAATAGCTGAACCACATTAACTGTTCGTGTTCATATTCATGTGCTTATCTAAAAACCCCTTAAACGCCCCTATCGTATCTGCCTCCACTACCACCCCTGGCAGCGCGTTCCAGACACCTACCACTGTGTAAAAAAAAACTTGTGCCTCACATCTCCTTTAACTTTCTCCCACTCTCACCTTCAGTGATTGGACATGATACTAGGCGGAGAAATTTTGATTGGGTAACTAAACCCCCCCACTACCCAACTCCGGTAGAGTCGAATCCCATCCACTCCCCCCGCCCCTAACTTCACCCGATCCACACTGGCGATGGTGTTGGGGAAAGTGGCAGGGGGGGACATAAGAACATAACTAGGAGCAGGAGTAGGCCATCTGGCCCCTCGAGCCTGCTCCACCATTCAATAAGATCATGGCTGATCTGTTTGTGGCCTTAGCTCCACTTACCCACCCGCTCACCATAACCCTTAATTCCTTTACTGTTCAACACTTTATCCTTGCCTTAAAAACATTCAATGAGGTAGCCTCAACTGCTTCACTGGGCAGGGAATTCCACAGATTCACAACGCTTTGTGTGAAGAAGTTCCTCCTCAACTCAGTCCTAAATCTGCTCCCCCTTATTTTGAGGCCATGCCCCCTAGTTCTAGTTTCACCCGCCAGTGGAAACAACTTCCCCGCTTCTATCTTATCTATTCCCTTCATAATCTTATATGTTTCTATAAGATCTCCCCTCATTCTTCTGAATTCCAATGAGTATAGCCCCAGTCTACTCAGTCTCTCCTCATAAGCCAACCCTCTCAACTCTGGAATCAACCGAGTGAATCTCCTCTGCACCCCCTCCTGTGCCAGTGTATCCTTTCTCAAGTATGGAGACCAAACCTGTACACAGTGCTCCAGGTGTGGCCTCACCGGTACCTTGTACAGCTGCAACGGCAGGTGGAACAATCATTGCAGCAGTCCACTATGCGTGTTTGCTTGCTCGCTATCTCTGTCCGATCGACCTCCTGTGTTTGCCCTCCACCTGGTGGTGTCAACTCCTCAGGGCGTCTTGGAGGTGGGCGTACCCACTAGGTGGATAGCTCCAGTCAAGCCCTTGCCCTCACCCCCCCTCCCCCGCCCCCAACCCGTCCCTCCCTCCCCTGACGTGACCCTCACAAAGCAGCCACCGCAGTCTTGACTGGACCTGGAGGGTCACCCGACGCTGGCTTCCCATGGAGGAGTACCCCCGGGCTGGGGAGTGGGATGCAGAAACCAACGCAGGGATAGAACGTGAATGGCCTTCCCTGGTTGCCCCCGCCAGACTCTTTCTTTCCTCTTCCCCAGCCCAACTCTCTCTCCACAACTGCTATCCTTCACCCCCCCACATCTGCACCGGTCGCGCTGTGTGTGTGGGCACTGACACTCGAGACTGCCTGGCTTCGCTGAGAATGATGACGGGTTTTTTGGCAATAAAAGGATCTTTTGTAAACCTTTGCGACTGCCTCAGTGTGTGTCTGTGTGTGTGAGAGAGTGATTTTTGTGAGTGTGTGTGTGTGCACACAAACATCTCTGCCTCTGCTGGCTCCATGGGTCTCTCACACATGCCTTGAAGTTGGAAGGTGGCCTCCTCAAGTTGACCGTTCGATCCAGTGCCAAGGAAGTGTTTGTACTGTTGGAGGGGGAGCGAGTCTTGCAAGGGACGGTGATCCCACGGCTGCGATTGGAAAAAGAGTCTGTGTGGGGAAGAGATTGCCGCAATGTCCTGGAGTCAACACCTTCCAAACCTGCCACCTTGACTGTCTAGAAGGACAAGAGGTAGCAGACACATGGAGAACACCACCCACCTGCAAGTTCCCCCTCTGAGCCCCACTCACTGTCCCGACTTGGAAATATATCAGCCGTTCCTTCACTGTGGCTGGGGTACAAACCCTGGAACTCCCTCCCTAATGGCACTGTGGGTGTTACCCACACCACACAGGGACTGCAGTGGGTTCGAGAAGGGTGGTTCTCCCACCACCATCTCGAGGGGCAATTGGGGATGGGCGATAAACACTGGGCCTGGCCACTGATGCCGCGTCCGCAAACACATTGTTAAAAATATCACCAAAATGTTAAATTGGCATTTTATTGGATGGTGCTGTTCGCAAATTGGCTGCTGCCATTTCCCCACACAGCCAGGTTATTTTTTTAAAATGAGCATTTTCCTGACAATGGTTCTGAATCTACACCGGGCAAGAAATATACGCCATGGTAAATTGTCCCTTAGTGTCCAAAGATATGCAGGTTAGGTAGATTGGCCATGGTAAATTGCCTCTTAATGTCCAAAGATGTGTGGGTTAGGGGGATTGGCTATGCTAAATTGTCCCTTACTGTCTAAAGATGTGTGGGTTAGCGGATTGGCCATGATAAATTGTCCCTTCGTGTCCAAAGATGTGTAGTTTAGGTGGATTGGCTATGCTAAACTGCCCCTTAGTGTCCAAAGATGTGTGGGTTAGGGGGATTGGCCATGCTAAATTGTCCCTTAATTGGTTGGGGGAATTCAAGGTTGCGGCGAGAAGGCTGGAAAGTAGAGTTAGCGAGCATTCAGATGGGCCATGAGCTAATTCGAGGGGGCAGCAGGCTGGAAGGGCTGAATGGCCTCTGCTCCTATTTCTTACGGGCAAAGGAGAGATTGCAGAAACTGGGGTTGTATTCGCTGGAATGGAGAAGGGTAAGTGTTGATTAAAGTTTACAAGCTTCAGGGGAACTGATTAGGGTTAGATAGAGGGTGTTATCTCTGCTATTTGGTGACTGAAGGTTGGACAGGCGTGGACAGAGCCTAAGTGTTCGAACTAGACCTAACGGGAGAAAAATTGGGAAATGCTTGGACGCACAAGAGCAACTGATGCTGGGTCAATTATTAATCTTAAGTCTTGCAACGGAGAGATTGGTATCCATGGGCGTGGGGCGAAGGTGGCGTATGGAATTAGTTACAATCAACTCCAAGCTCACCGAATGCAGGAAACGGGCCGGAGAAGGGACTGAATGGCCGCCTCCTGTTCCTGTGTAACAGGCTGGAGAAGGGGCTGAATGGCCTCCTCCTGTTCCTGTGTAACAGGCTGGAGAAGGGGCTGAATGGGGCCTCCTCCTGTTCCTGTGTAACAGGCTGGAGAAGGGGCTGAATGTGCCCCCCCCCCCCCGCCCTATTACTGTGTAACAGGCTGAAGAAGGGGCTGATTGGGACCTACTCCTGTTCCTGATACTAAATGGCAATTTAGCATCGCCAATCCACCTAACCTGCATACCTTTAGACAATAAAGGGGCAATTTAACATGGCCAATCCACCTAACCTACACTCCACCACCATTGGGAACATTCTTTCTGAATCTAACCTGTTAGAATTTTATAAGTTTCTATGAGATCCCCTCTCATTCTTTTAAACTCCAGTGAATACAATCCTAACTGACTTAGTCTCTCCTCATATGACAGACCTGCCATCCCAGGAATCAGCTGGTAAACCTTCGCTGCTCTCCCGCTATAGCAAGGACATTCTTCCTCAGATAAGGACACCAAAACTGCACACAATACTCCAGGCGTGGCCTCAACAACGCCCTATACAATTGCAGCCAAACATCCCTATCCCTGTACTCAAATCCTCTCGCTATGAAGGCCAACATACCATTTGCCTTCTTTACTGTCTGCTGAACCTGCGGGCTTTCAGCGACTGATGCACGAGGATTCCATGGTCTCGCTGAGTATCCACCTCTCCCAATTTACACCCATTCAGGTGATAATCTGTCTTCCTATTATTGCTATCAAAGTAGATAACCTCACATTTATCCACATTATACTGCAGATGCTATGAGGAGAAATTTCTTCACCCAGAGAGTGGTGAATGTGTGGAATTCACTCCCACAGAAAGTAGTTGAGGCCAAAACATTGTGATTTCAAGAAGAAATTAGATATAGCTCTTGGGGCTAAAGGGATCGAGGGGTATAGGGGGGGGTATGGGAGGGGGGGTGCGGGGGGGGGTATGGGAGAGGGGGTGCGGGGGGGGTATGGGGGGGTGCGGGGGGGTATGGGGGGGGTACGGGGGCGGGGGGAATCAGGATATTGAATTCGATGATCAGCCATGACCAAAATGAATGGCAAGCGGGCTTGACGGGCCAAATGGCCGACTTGGCAGCACGGTAACACAGTGGTTAGCACTGCTGCCTCACAGTGCCAGGGACCCGGGTTCGATTCCCAGCTTGGGTCACTGTCCATGTGGTGTCTGCATGTTCTCCCCGTGTTTGCCTGGGTTTCCTCCAGCTGCTCCTGTATCCATACCCAGTCTGAAAGACGTGCTGGTTAGGGTGCATTGGCCATGCTAAATTCTCCCTCAGTGTAACCCGAACAGGCGCTGGAGTGTGGCGACTGGGGGATTTTCACAGTAACTTAATTGCAGTGTTAATGTGAGCCTACTTGTGACACAAATAAATAAACTTTAAAAATTTATCTTCATTGCACATTCGTTACATACACAACAATTAAGCTTTTACATTTTAACAGCAAATAAAAACTCAGTCTTTTACTATAACGACGGATTTATTAATTGTTACTCAATTAAGGGTCACTGCTTAGTCAATCACCATGATGCCCCCTCCGTGGCCAATTCCTGAACGCCCCCCTGTGCACATCCACTCCCCTTGGCAGAGATTCACCCCCCCCCGCGATCACCCTCCCCCGCGATCACCCTCCCCCATGCAAAGCTCCCCCCTTGGCATCCACCCTCCTTGCATAAGCCCCCAGTCATTATAAATACCCCTCCACTAAGCCCCACCCCCACCCATCCCCTTGGCACTGCCCATGGTACACTTATGGTGCTCAACTGGGCACTGCCAGGGTGCTAGGAGGGTACTGAATGTGGCATTGCTCAATGGGCACTGCCCCTGACCACCATGGTGGCTTCAATGGCCTCCGATCCCACACACACAGCCCCCCCCCCACACAACACACCCAGTGTGGCCCAAGCACCTGTTCCCCGCTGGTGAAGACCAGTAGTGATTCTCGCCGATGTGACGTCTTGCCAGCGAGGGGGGGAAGCAGCCATGCTGAACCCACCAATCACATTGTAATGTAGGCAACTCTGTGCAAATAACCTTCACTCCCTTTCTGGGAATGAAGCCGGCAAAACACGGCCCGGGAAGAGAGCAATCCTTTAGTCTCGCACGCTATCTTCCTGGCTCACCGGTCTAATCGAGCGGCGAGTCGAGCCGGTAAGATCGCCCCCTGTATCTTTCTTTCACCCTCAGACTGAACAATCAGCCTTATTCTTGAGGCAGATTTTCACAGAATATAATGTCCTCTCACTGATCAAAATCAAAGAAGAAATTCTTAATTTAAACAATTCCTGCTGGCTGCACAGATTCCACAAACATTGAGCTGAATACAGTGTGGTAACAACAAAACAAACTTTTCTAAACTTCATCTTTTTTTTGTTATATTCCTCAACCTAATTATTTTAATTTGATCAGTTTTTGTTAGGGATGGGTAACTTCTGTTCTTTATAAACTGCTTCACTCATTTTGTTTATTCTACATGGGCTCGGAGAATCAGGACCCAGACTTTATCATCCTTATCCTTTTTCTCCCTTTACCACCACTCCCTCTGTTTTGCGGGAGGGTCGTGGGGATTCCAATCAGAACTAATCATTTTATCATAAAAGTTAAATACTGCGGATGCTGGAATCTGAAACAAAAACAGAAAATGCTGGAAAATCTCAGCAGGTCTGACAGCATCTGTGGAGAGAGAATAGAGCCAATGTTTCGAGTCTGGATGACCCTTTATAAGAGCTCTTCTGAAGTGTCATTCAGATTCGAAAGATTGGCTCTATTCTCTAATCATTTTATCGATAAGTTTCTTGTTCTTAGTTTCCAAATGGCAGGTAAGAGACCTGTCCAGTCCCCACTCGAGCTCTGATTTTTCACTGGCCATGCTTGGGTAAGATTATAACATTAGAATCTACTCTGAGATCTGCTTTTCAATCCAGTGCTACTTGGAGTATACCGTCACCTCACCAACTATCGGGTCACAAATTTATGATAAAATAATTTAAATAATGCCTGAGAATGCTTCTTAACCAACTACCTATCATCGTTTGTTGATTGATCAGACCCACGTTTCACAGATTCAAGTATCTCAGCCGCTGAACACCTGCCGATCCTGGAATAAGTTTAATTCTAACTCATTCTGAGTAAATATTCTCACCAGGTCCTCTGTCGGGGCCCTGCTCAGCAGCTTTAATGGTCCGTGATTGCAGAAACTGAGCAGTCACAGGAATGTGGTCAAGATAGTCCAGTCCCATAATGCCTCACATTCAATCTGCTGTCCTTCAATTATAACAGAATATGTGGCTGTCTGTAGCTGCCTCGGCCGTGGTCAACCCCAACACTGCCTTCCTGAACTGTTACAATGCCTGAGGTGTAAGTTCACCCACAGTGCTGTTAGGGAGGGATTTCCAGCTTTACATTCCTGACACGATTCTGATAGGTTTCGATAAGGTGGACAAAGGAAAGCTGTTCCCATCTGCTGATGGGACAAGGACAAGGGGGACACAGATTGAAGGTTTTGGGTCAGAGATGCGAGGGAGGGGAACGTGAGGAAGAATATTTTGATGCAGCGAATGGTAATGACCTGGAACTCGCTGCCTACGAGGGTGGCGGAAGTGGAGACAATAAACAATTACAAAGGAAATTGGATGGGGATTTGGGGGAGTTTCAAACAGAAATGCTGACTAAATATCTCTGAAGTTCCGAGCACCAGCCACTGGAGGCAAAGTCATGAGACCGGCCAGTCCCGCAGAAAGAAACCCTCGTCCCTCCCCATTGACCAACTGTGAGAATGAACAAAATGCAGTCCTGGATGTAACTGAGAGCAGAAACAATAACAGCAGAATTCAACCCCTGGAATCACTCGTGAACTTGTTGGTGTCTCAGCAGCTGGGATGAAACTATGAATCCCTTCCCACACAGAGAGCAGGTGAACGGTCTCTCCCCAGTGTGAACTCGCTGGTGTGTCCGCAGGCTGGATGAGTCAGTAAATCCCTTCTCACACTGAGAGCAGGTGAACGGCCTGTCTTCAGTGTGAAGTCGCTGGTGTCTGTGCAGGTGGGATGACTGGGTGAATCCCTTCTCACACACAGAGCAGGTGAACGGTCTCTCCCCAGTGTGAACTCGCTGGTGTCTCCACAGGCTGGATGATGTTCTAAATCTCTTTGAGCAGTGAGAGCAGCTGAACGGTCTCTCCTCACTGTGAATGCGCTGGTGGAACACGAGTTCCCGAGAGCTTTTGAATCCGCTCCCACAGTCAGAGCATTTAAAGGGTCTCTCATTGCTGTGAGTGACTTTGTGTCTCAACAGGTGGGATAACTGAATGAATCCCTTTGCACACTGAGAGCAGCTGAACGGTCTCTCCCCAGTGTGAATGCGCTGGTGGGACATCAGATTCCGAGAGCTTTTGAAACCACTTCCACAATCAGAGCATTTAAAGAGTCTCTCATTGCTGTGAGTGAGATTGTGACTCAGTAGGTGGGATAACTGACTGAATCCTTTCCCACACACAGAGCAGGTGAACGGCCTCTCCCCAGTGTGACTGCGTTGATGAATTTCCAGCTGAGATGGGTGCCTGAATACCTTCCCACAGTCTCCACATTTCCACGGTTTCTCCATGGTGCGGGTGTCCCTGTGACTCTCCAGGTTAAACAATCAGTTAAATCTCACACAGAACACGGGTACAGTCTCTCCCCGCTGTGAATGCTGTGATGTATTTTCAGGCTGTGTTACTGGTTAAAGCTCTTTCCACAGTCAGTGCACTGGAGTAGACTCTCTCGGGTGTGTGTGCATCCTGGAGCTTTTCCAGGCACACTGATGTTTAAAGCGTTCTGAAGAGAAAGAACAGAGAAACATTTCTCCTTCCAGATTCAAAGGCTGCTAATATTCAGGTCCCAATGAATTGAGTGACTCTGTCAGATCATGATGTGTAGTTTGGATTTCGATTTCTATCTGTAAATACTCCTCTTCTGATGTCCTGCAAAACGAGTTTACAAAAATAATCAGTATCAGGACAGGATAGAAATTAAGAACTGACAATTTCAGTAGAACATTCTTTCTCTCTCATTCCCCAAAAGCTGTCAATCTCCATCCCACACACTCTCCCTCCATTCTCACTCTGCTGTATCTAATATTCACCCTCCCAATTCTCCTGAAAGTGCTGATTGAAGCTGATTGACAGATCCATGCTCACTGCTTCCTGTCCTGGACACAGAGAGCTGGAAATCTCCATGCAGGCTGCCAGACAGATATATGTCTATCTGACTGGACTAAATGAGTGGAATGTACAGACTGGACTCCCTTCCTTTCCCTTCAGTGGCGAAGGATGGACAAGTCACCAGGACCCAATGAACTGCACGCTCGGCTTTTAATGGAGTTTGCTGAAGAGATAGTGGACGCTTTGGTTGTAATTTTTCGTAGCTCGCTAAATTTTGGGAGGATATTGAAGATTGGAAAACAGCCAATGTGACTACCTTGTGCAAAAAGGGAGAAAGGCAGAAGGCAGGGTTAATTTAACCTTGTTAATTTCACATCTGTTGTTGGCAAGATACTGGAGTCAATAATCAAAGAGGAAAGAGCTAATCATTTAGGAAAGCTGAATATAATCAAACCTCATCAAGATTCTTTTATGAAACATAAATCATGTTTGACAAATTCGCTTGAATTCTTTGAGAATGTAATAGGGGAGTGTAGATTGAGAGCAATCTGTAGATGTAGTGTATTTAGATAGGGTGGCACAGTGTTTACCACTATTGCATCACAGCACCAGGGACCCGGATTCAATTGCGGCCTTGGGTGAGTCTGTGTGCACATTCTCCCTGCGTCTGCGTGGGTTTCCTCCGAGTGCTCCAGGCTCTCCCCAATGATGTGTGGGTTAGCTTGAATGGCCATGCTAACTTGCCCCTTTGTGTCCCAATAGATGTGGATTAGGGGGATTAATGGGGTAAAAATGTGGGGTCATGGGGATAGGGCCTGGGAAAGATATTCTGTCGGAGAGTCAGTGCAGACTCGATGGGCCAAATGGTCTCCTTCTGCACTCTAGGGATTCCATGATTCTATGATTTCCAAAAGGCATTTGACAAGGCGCTGCATAAGAGACTGGCCTGTAAAGTAAAGGTCCATGGAATTGGTGGAAGTGTATTAGCATGGATTGAAAACTGGCCGTCACATAGAAAACAGAGAGTTGGAATAAATTAGTCATTTTCAGAGTGGAAAGATGTAACTAGTGGAGTACCACAGGGATCAGTTCTTCGCCTGCAATTGTTCATTATTCAATTAATGACCTGGAGGAAAGAACAGAATGTAAGGTTTCCAACTGATACGAAGATAGGCGGAAGGACATGTTGTGATGAGGATATTTTGATTCTGCAGTGGGATATAGATAGATTGGGTGACAAAAACCTGGCAAATGGAGTTTAATGTGGAGAAGTGGGAGGTCATGTATTTCAGTAGGAGAAATCAAAAGGGAGATTATCTACATGGAGCGGCGCTGCAGGTGAGTGAAGTACAGAGGGATCTAGATGTTCTTGCACATGAATCACAAAAAGCTCGCAGGCAGGTCCCACAGTTGGTAAGAAGAAAAATGGAATTTTGACCTTTATTGCAAAGGGGTTGGAGTTTAAAAACAGGGGGGGGGGGGGTTGTGTTGGTGAGGCCTCACCTGGAATACTGCGTAGTTTTGATCTTCTTACTTAAACAAGGATACAGTAACATTGGATGTGGTCCAAAGGAGATTCACCAGGCAAATTCCTGGGTGAGAGGGTTGTCCTATCAAGAGAGAATAAATTGTCTCGGTCTGTATTCCTTGAAGCTTTGAAGTCAAAGAGGTGACTTTATTGAAACATTAGATCCTGAGGGGGCTTGACAGGATAGATGGTGAGATATTTTTACAAGTGCTAAAGTCTTGAACAAGCTAAATGGTCGGTCATTTAAAACTGAGGTGCACAGAAATTTCTTCCCCCAGAGGGTGGTGAATCTCTGGAATTCTCTCCCCCACAGGTGGAGGCTAGACCATGATAAGTATTTAAAGTGGAGGTGGATAAATAGTTGATAGATCGAGGAATAGATGGCTATGGGAAAAGGCACACAAAAGGAGTTGAAGCCGGCATAGATCAGCCATGAAGGGCCTGGTGGCCACTCCTGCGTCTATTTCTCGTGATCAGTTGCTGCAAGTCAACAGTTTCCCCCCCAGAATGAAAAAAGGAATGGAAGGGGGGAGAAAAGAAAGTGTTTTACTCACAGATGTTGGAGAGACAGGAGGAAGTTTGAGTCTGTCTGAAGCTCAATCTTCATTCAGAGAGAGAGCAGCAGTTAGTTTTGCTGGGCTGGAGTGAGCAGCTGAACAAGCTCATTGTGCACTTCCGCATTCAGACAATGGAGGAGCTTTGATTGGCTGGAGGACCAGAGTCCTTGCGGTCCTCCAGAATGCCCATTGGTCAGAGCTTGTGAGAGGCAGCGACCAGAGCAGAATCCTTCCGGTCTTCCAGAGTTCCCATTGGTCAATCCCCCGCAGACAGACAATGAGGGGCGGAGCCCCACGTGGGGGTGGGCGGGACTTTGCCCTCCAGTTGTGCTGAGCTGTTGTCCAATGGGAAAGGCTGGAAGACCCGGACAGACAATGGTCAGTGCGCCGGCTTTGTCCCGGGCCCCGCCCTACACATGCGCATTCCCCCAAGTCCGCACATGCGCATGTTTGATTCACCGCCCCTCACCAGCTCTGGCCAATGAGAAGAATTGGAGGACCGGAAGGCCACAGGTCTCCCAGCCAATCAGAGCATGGGTTTTTGTGTGAAAGAAGATGGGGCATCAGACAGACTCAAACTTCCTCCTGTTCCAACATCTGTGAGTAAAACACTTTTTCTCCCCCTTTCCATTTCTTTTCTCATTCTGGGGGAAATTGGGGACTTGCAGCAACTGAAGGGAAAGGAAGTGAATCCAGGGAGGCTGCAGACTCTGGAAAGGTTGGCCCAGGTCTCTCTCTCTCTGTTAAAGACATTGACATCCTTTGCTCCCTCAGCTTGACACATTTATTTGTCTGGCTGAAAAGATGGTCTCTTTCCTAATGTTCACAATTAAAGGGCTGGTTTCCCCAGAAAATATCTGACATTTAAGGGGACTGGGGCGGCACGGTAGCACAGTGGTTAGCACTGTTGCTTCACAGCTCCAGGGTCCCAGGTTCGATTCCCGGCTCGGGTCACTGTCTGTGTGGAGTTTGCACATTCTCCTCGTGTCTGCGTGGGTTTCCTCCGGGTGCTCCGGTTTCCTCCCACATCCAAAGATGTGCAGGTTAGGTTGATTGGCCAGGTTAAAAATTGCCCCTTAGAATTCTGGGATGCGTAGATTAGTGGGTAAATATGTGGGGGTAGGGCCTGGGTGGGATTGTGGTCGGTGCAGACTCGATGGGCCGAATGGCCTCCTTCTGCACTGTAGGGTTTCTATGATTTCTATGATATAGGTTAGAGATATGTTCAGTGTTGTCATATGGCAAGATTAGACATGTACGGTTCTGCAATAATGTACATTTATTATTATTTCTAATCTGGTAATATCGTACGATCGTGTGACATTAGTGTTTCTTTACAAATTTTTTTCTCTCAAAATCATGATCCTGCTGTTGTAAATGAACCTTTTCAACTTTTTATACATTGTGGCACCAGCTTGTCTACAAAGAGTCCTTTATTTGCTCCTTAAGTGGCTTATATCGAGGTTGTTTGTTTTTACTTTGGGATTTCAGATAAAATATTGGTTGCAGGTCAGGTAACAGAAGTTCTTTCATTTTCAGTTCTAAGCTGCAGTTTAGTTTTAGAAGTGAGATAACCGACTGAATCGCATCTCACACTCAGAGCAAGTGAATGGCCTTTCCCCAGTGTGAATTCGCTGGTGTGTCAGCAGATCAGATGAAGTAGTGAAGGTCTTCCCACACTCGGAGCAGGTGAACGGCCTCTCCTTGGTGTGAACCCGCTGGTGTCTCAGCAGGTGGGATGAATGAGTGAATCCCTTACCACAATCACAGCAGGTGAACCTCCTCTCCCAGTGTGACTGCGTCGATGAATTTCCAGCTGAGACGGGGATTTGAATCCCTTCCCACAATCCCCACATTTCCACGGTTTCTCCATGGTGCGGGTGTCCCTGTCTCCAGGTTTGTTGTTCAGCCGAGGTGGCCACACAAAGCGTCTGTACAATCTCTTCCTGGTGTAAATGGTGATGGTCTTTCAAACTATGTAACTGTCACTGGAACAGTCTTACCAGATGTTTGTGTCTTGCTGCTTTTCCAGTCACACTGATGTTTAAAACTTTCTGAAGCAAACAGAACAAAAAGACATTTCTCCTTCTTGATTCAAAGGCTAATGATATTCAGATCCTGATAATCGAGTGACTATGTCAATTCTTCACTTGATGTTTGATTTGAATTTTGTGTCTGCAAATCCTCCCCCTTTGAAGATCCTGTAAAAGAGGTTATAAATTTCATCACTGTCAGTTAAGGATAGAATCTACAATTGGCAGTTGTTAATTTCTATCTTGTTCCCCGAAAGCTGTAAATAACTGTCCCACACTCTCCCTGCATTACCTGGAGTATTGTGTGGAGCTTTTGGCTCCTTACTAAAGGAAGGATACACTTGCAATAGAGGGAGTGGAGCAAGGGTTCATTCGACAAATCCCTGGAAGGGTGGAAGTTTCCTCGGAGGAGACTGGGCCTCTATTCTCTCAAAGTTTCGAAGAATGAGGGCTGATCTTCTATAACTCAACTGAGTTGAGGAGGAACTTCTTCACACAAAGGTTGTGAATCTGTGTAAGTCCCTGCCCAGTGAAGCAGTTGAGGCTACCTCATTGAATGTGTTTAAGGCAAGGATAGATACATTTTTGAACAGTAAAGGAATAAGGGTTATGGGGAGCGGGCAGGTAAGTGGAGCTGAGTCCACAAAAAAATCAGCCATGATCTTATTGAATGGCGGAGCAGGCTCGAGGGGCCAGATGGCCCACTCCTGCTCCTAGTTCTTATGTTCTTATAATAACTCTAGATGTATCAATGTTGTTATGATCCTTATGAGTACAATAACCTTAAAATTAACAAATTCCCAGACAAACCCAATGGAATAAACAAAGGGAAAGATTTCACCTTCTAATAAATCTTGCAATAATCAAATTAAAATCAACATCAATGAATCATGCATTGACAGACAAACAGTATTTAAATGGACAGGATAAATTTGTCTTTAAATATCTCAGACAATAAAACAGGTTCCACAAAATCACAAACATTTCCCCCTCACCATATTTGTCTCTAATTCCAGTTCCAGAGAATTTCTCTGTCTCTGTATTTCCCAGGGGGAGAAAGAAAGTGTTTTCCTCACAGATGTTGTCCAGAGGATGAGGTTGGAGTCTGTGTGTGAAGTTTGAGTCTGTGTGTGAAGTTTGAGTCTGTGTGTGAAGTTTGAGTCTGTGGTGAAGTTTGAGTCTGTCGTGTGAAGTTTGAGTCTGTGGTGAAGTTTGAGTCTGTGTGTGAAGTTTGAGTTTGTGTGTGAAGTTTGAGTCTGTGGTGAAGCTACAAACAGAAGCTGTTCTGTTTCAAATCAAACTGCGGGACTTGGAAGAATTTGATGGGAAGAGATTTTGCAAAGTCCCCTCCCCCACTCCCTCAGATGGCAGCCCAGCGCGCAGGCGCAGAGAGCACTGCTGAGCCGAGCTGTCCGGAGCAGGCGCAGAGAGCGCTGCTGAGCCGAGCTGTCCGGAGCAGGCGCAGAGAGCGCTGCTGAGCCGAGCTGTCCGGAGCAGGCGCAGAGAGCGCTGCTGAGCCCAGCTGTCCGGAGCAGGCGCAGTGCGGCTGCCGCCAGCGGTCCGCTCTCGATCTCTTTTTGGAGCAGCAGCCGCCGTAGAGAGAGGGGGGAGGGGGAGATCACCGAGCGGCTTCTCGCTCTGGCCGGAGCCGCCAGCCGGTTGCCTGGAAACCGTGGCTGGAGGAGGTGCAGGGGGAGGGAGAACAATGGGTGGGGGCGGGGCTCCCGGGTCCGCGAGCCGGGCCTGCGCCATGGAACCCCGACACGTCACTGCGGAGCCGAGTAATTCCTATTGGCTGGTTCCGGCAGCGCTCCATTGTGACGTCTCAATGCGGAAGTTGGCCACTGAGCTTCAGGTTAAAGCTTCCACTGCGATTTGAAAAGACTTCGGCCATCAGTGAGTGGAAAAGCAGCAACACACTGCCACAGCCGAGTGAGTGTGTTCCAGTGCACTGACTACAGAGCTTTAACCAGTTACACAGCCTGAATAAATATCACACCATTCACAGCAGGGAGAGACTGTACCCGTGTTCTGTGTGTGGACAAGGCGTCAACTGATTGGCCACCCAAGGGAGAGGCAAGGACACCTGCACCATGGAGAAACCATGGAAATGTGCAGACTGTGGGAAGAGATACAGATATCCCTCTCTGCTGGATGCTCATCGGCGCAGCCACACTGGGGAGAGGCCATTCATCTGATTTCAGTGTGGGGAGGGATTCGCAGGCTGCAGTCACACCAGCGAGTTCACACTGGAGAGAGGCCGTTCACCTGCTCTCAGTGTGGAAAGGGATTCATTGTGTTATCCACTTTGCAGAGACACCAGCGAATTCACACTGGGGAGAGGCTGTTTATCTGCTCTCGGTGTGGGAAGGGGTTCAGTCAGTTTTCCAACCTGCAGACACACCAGCGAGTTCACACCGGGGAGAGGCCATTCATCTGCTCTCGTTGTGGGAAGAGATTCACTCGGTCATCCGACCAGTGGACACATCAGCACATTCACACCGGGGAGAGGCCATTCGCCTGCTCTCAGTGTGGGAAGGGATTCACTCGGTCATCCGACCTGCGGACACACCAACACGTTCACACCGGGGAGAGGCCATTCACCTGCTCTCAGTGTGGGAAGACATTCACTCGGTCATCCGTCCTGCGGAGACACCAGCGAGTTCACACTGGGGAGAGACCATTTACCTGCTCTCAGTGTGGGAAGAGTTTCAGTCAGTTATCCACCCAGCAGAAACACCAGCACATTCACACTGGAGAGAGGCCGTTCACCTGCTCTCAGTGTGGGAAGAGATTCACTCAGTCATCCCACCTGCGGAGACACCAGCGAGTTCACACTGAGGAGAGGCCATTTACTTGCTCTCAGTGTGGGAAGGGTTTCAGTCAGTTATCCAACCTGCAGAGACACCAGCGAATTCACATGGGGAGAGACCATTCACCTGCTCTGAGTGTGGGAAGGAATTCACTCAGTTATCCCACCTGTTGAGACATCAGTGAAGTTACACTGGGGAGAAACTGTCCACCTGCTCAGTGTATAAAAAGGGTTCAGAATTTCATCACAGCTGCTGAGGCACCAACAAGTGCACAGGGGTTGGATTCTGCTGTTATTGTTTCTGCTCTCAGTTACATCCAGGACTGCATTTTGTTCATTCTCACAGTTGGTCAATGGGGAGGGTCAGAGGGTTTCTTTCTGCTGGACTGGCCGGTCTCACAACTTTCCCTCCAGTGGGCTGATGCTCTTTGAGTCTTGTTGTGAATACCTGGTTTCAAATTTCACAAGGATCACAGAGTGACCGGGTGTGAGGAAGTTCAGAGATATTTAGTCAGCATTTCTGTTTGAAACTCCCCCAATGCCCATCCAATTCCCTTTGTAATTGTTTATTGTCTCCACTTCCTCCACCCTCGTAGGCAGTGAGTTTCAGGTCATTACCATTCGCTGCATCAACATTTTCTTCCTCACATCCCTCCCTACATCTCTGACCTGAAACTTTAAATCTGTGTCCCCCTTGTCCTTGTCCCATCAGCTAATGGGAACAGCTTTTCTTTGTCCACCTTATCTAAACCTGTCAGAATCTTGTCCACCTCTATCAAATCTCCCCTCAACCTCCTTTGCTCCAAGGGAAACAACCCCAGCCTGACATTGACAATAAAGAACAAACTAACAGAATATGTTAGAACCTGAAACCAAATGGGAATGTTTAATTCCTGTTTTAATGATATTGTGAATATATTGTCCTGGACAATAAAGGAATTGGAATAACTCACCTTGGGAGTGGTTGAATGGAATATGTCAATCTGGTATCCATCTACAGTCCAGTGAAAGTCTGGAATATGTAGCTGGAAATCCCTCCCTAACAGCACTGTGGGCTTACTGACACCTCAGGCATTGTAACAGTTCAGGAAGGCAGTGTTGGCGCTGATCGTGGCCAAGGCAGCTACAGACAGCCACATATTCTGTTATAATTGAAGGACTGCAGATTGAATGTGAGGCATTATGGGACTGGACTATCTTGACCACATTCCTGTGACTGCTCAGTTTCTGCAATCACGGACCATTAAAGCTGCTTAGTGCCCAACAGAGGACCTGGTGAGAATATTTACTCAGAATGAGTTAGAATTAAACTTATTCCAGGACCGGCTGGTGTTCAGTGGCTGAGATTCCTGAATCTGTGAAGAGTAGGTCTGACCAATCAACAAACAGTGGCAGATAGTTGGTTAAGAAGTTAAAAAGCGTTCTCAGGCATTGTTTAAATTATTTTATCCCAAATTTGTGATAAGAACTTTGAGGGACTTGTGACCCGTTAGTCGGTGAAGTAACGGTATACTCCAAATAGCACTGGACTGAAAAGCAGACTTCTGAGTAGATTCTAATGGTCATAAACTGACTCAAGCATGGCCAGTGAAAAAATCAGAGCTCGAGTGAGGACTGGACAGGTCTCTTACCTGCTAATTGGAAACTAAGAACAAGAAACGTATCGATAAAATTATTAGAGAATACAGCCAACGTTTCGAGTCTGGATGACACTTCATAACCGCTCTTATGAAGTGTCATCCATACTTTAAACATTGACTCTATTCTCTCTCCACAGATACTGTCAGACCTGCTGAGATTTTCCAGCATTTTCTGTTTTTGTTTCAGATTCCAGCATCCGCAGTATTTCACTTTTATGATAAAATGATTAGTTCTGATTGGAATCCCTACGACCTTCCTGCAAAACAGAGGGAGTGGTGGCAAAAGGGGAAAAAGGATAAGGATGATAAAGTCTGGGTTCTGATTCTCCAAGCCCATGTAGAATCAACAAAATGAGTGAAGCAGTTTATAAAGAACAGAAGTTATCTATCCCTAAAAAAACTGATCAAATTAAAATAATTAGGTTATGGAATATAACAAAAAAATGAAGAGCTGAAGTTTACAATCGAGTTTGTTTTGATTTTTTTACTTGTGTAAAGTGGTATTATTGTGTGCCAATTTTTTTCTGCTCACTCCCCATCCCTTTAGGTTCTGAAGAAAAGTTAACCCTTTCAGCAGACAATTCATTTCTTTTCAAATCATCTGAAAACTCATGTCTATTTTAGTTTATAATTGAAGATTTATGGGAATTGGCTAAGATGGGCTTTCAACATTTTTCTATTCTTTCTCTATTCACTGTTAATCAACACTCTGTTTTATCTTTCTGACTTGTTACATTTTTAATGATTAATAAACTTTCTGAATTCACGATTTAAAGTGTTCTTTCTTGCCATATGGTTAAGTCACTGGAACCTGGTGTGATTTACGATGAGGGAGGTTATTGTAAACAAGAGAACCCCCATAAATCTTAGTTCAAATAAATCAAAGTTCTTACAAATGGAATGCTATCCTTTATTATGAGAGAAATTGAACACAGGAGTAAAGATGTTCTGCTTTAGTTATGATGTGGAGATGCCGACGTTGGACTGGGGTAAACACAGTAAGAAGTTTAACAACACCAGGTTAAAGTCCAACAGGTTTATTTGCTACCAGATAAACCTGTTGGACTTTAACCTGTGTTGTTTAAGACCATAAGACCATAAGACATAGGAGCGGAAGTAAGGCCATTCGGCCCATCGAGTCCACTCCACCATTCAATCATGGTTGATTTCAACTCCATTTACCCGCTCTCTCCCCATAGCCCTTAATTCCTCGAGAAATCAAGAATTTATCAATTTCTGTCTTGAAGACGCTCAACGTCTCGGCCTCCACAGCCCTCTGTGGCAATGAATTCCACAGACCTACCACTCTCTGGCTGAAGAAATGTCTCCTCATCTCTGTTCTAAAGTGACTCCCTTTTATTCTAAGGCTGTGCCCCCGCGTCCTAGTCTCCCCTGCTAATGGAAACAACTTCCCTACGTCCATCCTATCTAAGCCGTTCATTATCTTGTAAGTCTCTATCAGATCTCCCCTCAACCTCCTAAACTCCAATGAATATAATCCCATTTAACTTCTTACTATGCTTCAGTTATACAGGGCATTACGGAGACTGCATCTTGAATACTGGGTGCAGCTTTGTCTCCTATTTAAGAAATGATACAAATGCATTGAAAGTGGTTCAGAGGAGGTTTAATAGATTGCTTCCCAATTCTTGACCCTCACAGTATAAATTATGTCCGATTTTCCTTGTCTTCAGCTCTGACAAAGGGTCATCCTGACTCAAAATGTTGTCTCTATTCTCTCTCTGCAGATGCTGTCAGACTTGCTGAGATTGTCCAGCATTTTCTGTTTCTGTTTCACATTCCAACAACAGCAGAATTTTGCCTTTATCCCAGTTCTTGTTGGGTAAGAGAATCAAAAGTATCGGGTCTAGAACGAGAATGTGGAACTCAACACAAAAAGATCAGCCATGATCTAAATAAATGGTGGAGCAGACTCAAAGGGCCAAATGACCTACATCTGCTCCGGTGTTGAATGTTGGTCACAATTTCCTGAGGATTGTGAAACAAGGCTGGAAGATTCGCCTTGCTTGTGTTAGTGGGAAAATGTCCAGGAGAACCATCACTGTGAAGGACAGTTCTGGGATTAAAGGTTGCCCGACTGGAAAAGGAAAACAATGGAAATAAACCCTTGAGGAGTAAAGAATCACTTTGGACTGGTTTTTGGAGAAAGAGTGTCAACATTCCAAGGCAGAATAAAATATAACGGTTGAGTGGGATATTTAATGGTGTTAAGAGTAAAAGGGCAAAGTTTAATTTTAAGTTTAAGAGCTATGTTCCCTATAAAAAAGTGTTTAGTCATTGTTGCTTCCAGTTTGTTGGAATAAACGCCAGAAACTTGAAGTTTTGTCGTTGATTCTTTAATTTACTCACTGGGCTTAGAATTCTTTTTTTTAAATTGTTGATCGTTACAGAGATCCTAACAGTTCATTTAAAGCCCCGAGTTTTGATTTCCCATTTGAGCCTGGGACACCTTTCTGTCTCCCTATTGCTAGTGTCAATGACAGCCAGGCGACGGAGCTGAGGGCTGAATTTAGCTGAGAATAACGGGGCCTGCGCTCCAGTTGGGAAACTGCCCTGGGCGCCGCACTAATAGAGAGACAGGAAGGTGCTGGAGGACTGAGTGGGAAATGGGCCTCCAAACAATTGTTATATCAGTCACTCAGAGCTAAAGAGAAACCTGTCTCTATAAATACATAAACAGGGAAGAGGCTGCACTGAAATCTGTCCCTTCTAACCTGCACAAAAGCAGGAGGCTGAGAATGACAGGCTGCAGGAGGAGTCCATTCAGCCCATTGTGCCCCTGCTATCCCTTTGAAAGGACTCTGATTCATCCTACCACTCTGATCTGTCCCCACAGCCCTGCAAATTCTTCCCTTTCAAGTCTTTACCCTTTGGAAAGATTCTATTTAATCTGTTTTCAGGCAGATCAGAACAACTCACTGTGTCAAAAAATAAAATAAAATCTCATCTCCCCCTCTGGCCCCTTTGCCAATTACCTTAGAGGCACTCACTTTCTGTTAAAGAGCCTGCCAACCCCTCTCACCCACTTTCCCGAAAGTGCATCAATCTCATCAGGAAAAGCCCAGAACAATCAAACACCTTTACTGATGAAAGTTTATTAATGAAACAGAACTTGGTTAAAAACAAACAGAAAATGACTTGAGCATCAAAGACAACCAGAGTCAAAGGATGTTCACAACGTTCTGGACACAAATGGTTTCTCTTTAATTCATCTGTAGCCTGTTCCCTGCCCTCTTTGTGGTAAAGGCAGAATTCTCTGGATAGTAAATTTTAAAAGAAGTTTATTGAATGAAAAAGTTTTACTGAACAACTTTAAGATATTGACTTTTACAACTTTGTGTGGGTGATTGGTCCATAGAAGCGTAACCCTCTCTGGCTCCTTTCACAGGAATTATTGTGGAACTCGGGAGTCTGGCTCCTTCTCTGACAGTAATTTCCTTAGAACTCAGCCTCGGGAGTTTTCAGTATTTGGCTCGCAAGGAAGACCTTCAGAACCTCTACTTTTATCCACAAAGTGACGATGACCTCACTTCAGAGTTGGGCCTGTTGAATCATGACAATTGGTCAATTTGATCACAAGATTAATTTAACTGGATCCTCAATTACTGACACCACCTTCTCTCATTATCTTAGACAGGAATACAAGAGAACTGGTTCATACTATCCCTTTATCTGATTCTGTACAATCCCTTATTCACACAGTTTCAAATGTTGAGGCTAATCAGAGCTTGAAGGTCTCTCTCGCCAGTACATTTATCCTCATTGCACATTCTTTACATACACAGCAATTCAGCTTTTACAGCAAATAAAACTCAATCTTTTATTAGAACTACTGATTCATTATTCATTGATTAACTATAACTCAATTAAGGCTCATGACTTTCTCATCTGTTAATGACTGGTAGCTAATAAATAGCTACCAGATGGGGCAGATGTTTGAGGGCAAATCAACATCTGGCATGTGGGAGGCTTTCAAGTGTAAGCTGATAGGGATTCAGGACTGGCACATTCCTGTAAGGATGAAGGATAAGTATGGCAAGTTTTGGGAACCTTGGATAACGAGAGATATTGTGAGCCTCGTCAAAGAGAAAAACGAAACATTTGTCAAAGCTAGGAGGCTGGGAACACACAAAGCAAGTGTGGAATACAAGGAAAGTAGAAAGAAACTTCAGCAAGGAGTAAGGAGGGCTAAAAGGGGTCACGAAAAAGCATTGGCCAGCAGGATTAAGGAAAATCCCAAGGCTTTTTATACATATATAAAGAGCAAGAGGGTAGCCAGGGTGAGGGTTGGCCCACTCAAGGACAAGGGAGGGAATCTATGCGCGGAGCCAGAGGAAATGAGTGAGGTAATAAATGAGTACTTTGCGTCAGTATTCACCAAAGAGAAGGACTTGGTGGATGATGAGTCTGGGAAAGGATGTGTAGAGAGTTTGAGTCATGTTGAGATCAAAAAGGAGGAGGTATTGGGGTTCTTGAGAAACATTAAGGTAGACAAGTCCCCAGGGCCTGTTGGGATATACCCCAGAATACTGAGAGAGGCAAGGGAGGAAATTGCTGGGGTCTTGAGAGAAATCTTTCTATCCTTACTGGCGACAGGGGAGGTCCCAGAGGAGTGGAGAATAGCCAATGTTGTTTCTTTGTTTAAGAAGGGTAGCAAGAATAATCCAGGTAATTACAGGCCGGTGAGCCTTACATCAGTGATAGGGAAATTATTGGAGAGGATTCTTCGAGACAGGATTTATTCCCACTTGGAAATAAGTGGATGTATTCGTGAAAGGCAACATGGTTTTGTGAAGGGGAGGTCGTGTCTCACGAACTTGGTCGAGTTTTTGGGGAAGTGACGAAGATGATTGATGAGGGTAGGGCAGTGGATGTTGTCTACATGGACTTCAGTCAGGCCTTTGACAAGGTCCCTCATGGCAGACTGGTGCAGAAGAAGTCGCATGGGATCAGAGTTGAGCTGGCAAGGTGGATACAAAACTGACTCGGTCAAAGAAGACAGAGGGTGGTGCGTTTCTGAATGGAGGGCTGTGACAAGTGGCATTCCTCAGGGATCAGTGCTGGGACCTTTGCTGTTTGTAATACATATAAATGATTTGGAGGAAAATGTAACTGGTTTGATTAGTAAGTTTGCAGACGACACAAAGGTTGGTGGATTTGGGGATAGCGATGAGGACCATCAGAGGATACAGCAGGATATAGATCAGTTGGAGACTTGGGTGGAGAAATGGCAGATGGAGTTTAATCTGGACAAATGTGAGGTAATGCATTTTGGAAGGTCTAATACAGATAGGAAATATACAGTAAATGGCAGAATGCTTAAGAGTATTGATAGACAAAGGGATCTGGGTGTACAAGTACACAGGTCACTGAAAGTTGCAATGCAGGTGGAGAAGGAGTCAAGAAGGCATACGGCATGCTTGCCTTCATCGGCCGGGGCATTGAGTTTAATAATTGGCAAGTCATGTTGCAGCGTTATAGAAGCTTAGTTAGGCCACACTTGGAATCGAGTGTTCAATTCTGGTCGCCACACTATCAGAAGGATGTGGAGGCTTTGGAGAGGGTACAGAAAAGATTTACCAGGATGTTGCCTGGTATGGAGGGCATTAGCTATGAGGAGAGGTTGGAGAAACTTTGTTTGTTCTCACTGGAACAACGGAGGTTGAGCGGCGACCTGATAGAAGTCTACAAGATTATGAGGGACATGGACAGAGTGGATAGTCAGAAGCCTTTTCCCAGGGTGGAAGAGTCAATTACTTGGGGGAACAGGTTTAAGGTGCGAAGGGCAACGTTTAAAGGAGATGTATGAGGCAGATTTTTTACAGAGAGTAGTGGGTGCCTGGGACTCGTTGCCGGGAGAGGTAGTGGAAGCGGATACAGTAGTGACTTTTAAGGGGTGTCTTGACAAATACATGAAGAGGATGGGAATAGAGGCATATGGTCCCTGGAAGGGTAGGGGGTTTTAATTTCATCCGGCAGTGCGGTCGGTGCAGGCTTGGAGGGCCAAAAGGCCTGTCCCTGTGCTGTAACTTTCTTTGTTCTAAATAAAGTAATATTGAATGAACACATTTGGTTCGTACAATGTGGTTGACTCTCAACTGCCCTCTGAACAAGGGCATCTAGGGATGGGCAATAAATGTTGGCCAGCCAGCGACGCCCATGTCCCACAACTGAATAAGGTTAATACAAGATATACTGGTTCGAAAAGACACTTGCTGCAAGCCAATAACTTTCCTTCTTACACGAACTGAGCAATCAACCTTATTCTTGAGCCAGATGTGACAGAATATAATGCCCTCCAACTGATCAAATTCATAGAAGAAATTCTTAGTTCAGACAATTCCTGCCAGCTATGCAGCTTCCACAAGCATGTAGGTGAATCCAACATTAATTTTAAAAATAAAGCTCCAGTCACATGTTAGAATTTAACATGTCTTCCTTGACCTTGTTGCTGAGAATGTTTGAAGAGGCAGCAGGGGCACAATGGGTCACACGGCCTCCTTTTGTGCTCTCTGCTCCTCGTTTGCATTTGAAGTGGTAAATATCTGGGACTCACTTCCTACGAGCGGCTGAAGCAGAGATAATGGAATGTTTCCAAAAGGAAATTGGATGGGAACTTCAGGGAAATAAATCCGCAGGGACACGGAGAGAGAACAGGGCAACGGTTTGATCTAAAGAGAGCCAGCATGGACTCAATGGGCTGAATGGCCACATTCCCAATCCTAATGCCCGTCTGATCTAAAGAGAGAAATTTCAGCTGTTCCAGTCTCTCGAACTCACTGAAGTCCCTCATCCCCAGGGCCATTCTTGTAAATCTCCTCTGCACCCTCGCGAAGGACTTCACATCTTTCCTAAAGTGTGGGGCCCATGTATAGGGTTCCATTCCAGAGGGATAGAATTGAAAAGCAGGGAGGTTCTGTTCAACTTGTTTAGAACCAGGTTCGGCTACACTGGGAGCACTGCCAACATTTATGATCTCCATTTAGAAAAAGGAAATAGAGGCACTGGAGAAGGAGCAACAAAGATTCACAAGAATAATCCCACAACTGAGAGCATTTAACCTTCAGGAAAGGCTGGGGCTGCTTTTCTCTGGAAAAGAGAAGACTGAAGGGTGACCTGATGGAAGAATTTAAGATTATGAAGGGGTTCAATAATCCAACAGGGATTTCAGTGAGAAACCTCTTTACCCAGCGAGTGGTGAGAATGTGGAACTCACGACCACAGCGAGTGGTTGAGGTGAACAGCATGAACACTTGAAGGGGAAGCGAGATACATACATGAGGGAGAGAGGAATAGAAGGATCTGCTGATGGGGGAGATGAAGAGGGGTGGGTGGAGGCTCATGTGGAGCATAAATACTGACACAGACCAATTGTGCCGACTGGCCCGGCCCTGTGCTGTAGACTCAATGGAACAGAGACAAATGTATTTATTTCAGATCTACCTGTAGTGGAAGGAAAAACATTATTTACTATCCAGGATAAAATAAATGTTCTTCGTCAGTTTGTGTGGGTCATTTCAGTGGAAATGTGCTCTCCCAGGCTCAAAGAGCATCAGCCCACTGGAAGCAAAATTGTGTGACCGGCCAGTCCAGCAGAAAGAAACCCTCCGACCCTCCCACTTCACCTACTGTCAGAATGAACATGGTTCAGTCCTGGATGTGATTAACAGCAGCAATAACAGCAGAATCCAACCCCTGTCATCACTTGTGAACTCGCTGGTGTCTCAGCAGGAGGGATGAACTGGTGAATTTCTTCCCACACACAGCAGCTGTGAATGGACTGGTGGATCATCAGTTCCTGAGAGCTTTTGAAACCATTCCCACAGTCAGAGCATTTAAAGGGTCTCTCCTGGGTGTGAGGGACATTGTGCATCAGCAGCTGGGGTATCGAGTGAATCCTTCCGCACACACAGAGCAGGTGAATGGTCTCTCCCAGTGTGAACCTGCTGGTGTCTCCTCAGTGTGCATGTCCTTCCAAACCTCTTTGTGCAGTGAGAGCAGCTGAACGGTCTCTCCCCAGTGTGAATGCGCTGGTGATCTATCAGATGCTCAGAAATTTTGAAGCCACTCCCACAGTCGGAGCATTTAAAGGGTCTTTCCTGGGAGTGAGTGACTTTGTGTCTGTGCAGGCTGGATAACCGAGTGAATCTGTTCCCACACTCGGAGCAGGTGAACGGTCTCTCCCCGCTGTGAACTTGCTGGTGAGTCAGCAGGGTGGATGACTGAGTGAATCCCTTCCCACACTCGGTGCAGGTAAATGGTCTCTCCTCGGTGTGAAGGCGCTGGTGTGTCAGCAGGGTGAATGACTGACTGAATCCCTTCCCACACACAGAGCAGATGAACGGTCTCTCCCTGGTGTGAACTCGCTGGTGTCTCTGCAGTGTGGATGACCTCTTAAACCTCTTTGTGCAGAGAGAGCAGCTGAACGGTCTGTCCTCAGTGTGAATGCGCTGGTGGGACACCAGTTCCCCAGAAATTTTGAATTCACTCCCACAGTCCGAGCATTTAAAGGGCCTCTCACTGGTGTGAGTGACTTTATGACTCAGCAGGTTGGGTAAATTAGTGAATCCCTTCCCACACACAGAGCAGGTGAATGGCCTCTCTCCGGTGTGAACTCGCTGGTGTGTCAGCAGGGCGGATAACTGCGTGAATCCCTTCCCACAGTCAGAGCAAGTGAATGGTCTCTCCCCGGAGTGAACTCGCTGGTGGTTCCATAAGACCATAAGACATAGGAGCGGAAGTAAGGCCATTCGGCCCATCGAGTCCACTCCACCATTCAATCATGGTTGATTTCAACTCCATTTACCCGCTCTCTCCCCATAGCCCTTAATTCCTCGAGAAATCAAGAATTTATCAATTTCTGTCTTGAAGACGCTCAACGTCTCGGCCTCCACAGCCCTCTGTGGCAATGAATTCCACAGACCCACCACTCTCTGGCTGAAGAAATTTCTCCTCATCTCTGTTCTAAAGTGACTCCCTTTTATTCTAAGGCTGTGCCCCCGCGTCCTAGTCTCCCCTGTTAATGGAAACAACTTCCCTACGTCCATCCTATCTAAGCCGTTCATTATCTTGTAAGTTTCTATCAGATCTCCCCTCAACCTCCTAAACTCCAATGAATATAATCCCACGATCCTCAGACGTTCATCGTATGTCAGGCCTACCATTCCTGGGATCATCCGTGTGAATCTCCGCTGGACCCGCTCCAGTGCCAGTATGTCCTTCCTGAGGTGTGGGGCCCAAAATTGCTCACAGTACTCCAAATGGGGCCTAACCAGTGCTTTATAAAGCCTCAGAAGTACATCCCTGCTTTTGTATTCCAAGCCTCTTGAGATAAATGACAACATTACATTTGCTTTCTTAATTACGGACTCAACCTGCAAGTTTACCTTTAGAGAATCCTGGACTAGGACTCCCAAGTCCCTTTGCACTTTAGCATTATGAATTTTGTCACCGTTTAGAAAATAGTCCATGCCTCTATTCTTTTTTCCAAAGTGTACGACCTCGCACTTGCCCACGTTGAATTTCATCAGCCACTTCTTGGACCACTCTCCTAAACTGTCTAAATCTTTCTGCAGCCTCCCCACCTCCTCAATACTACCTGCCCCTCCACCTATCTTTGTATCATCGGCAAACTTGGCCAGAATGCTCCCAGTCCCGTCATCTAGATCGTTAATATATAAAGAGAACAGCTGTGGCCCCAACACTGAACCCTGCGGGACACCACTTGTCACCGGTTGCCATTCTGAGAAAGAACCTTTTATCCCAACTCTCTGCCTTCTGTCTGACAGCCAATCGTCAATCCATGTTAGTACCTTGCCTCGAATACCATGGGCCCTTATTTTACTCAGCAGTCTCCCGTGAGGCACCTTGTCAAAGGCCTTTTGGAAGTCAAGATAGATAACATCCATTGGCTCTCCTTGGTCTAACCTATTTGTTATCTCTTCAAAGAACTCTAACAGGTTTGTCAGGCACGACCTCCCCTTACTAAATCCATGCTGACTTGTCTTAATCCGACCCTGCACTTCCAAGAATTTAGAAATCTCATCCTTAACGATGGATTCTAGAATTTTGCCAACAACTGAGGTTAGGCTAATTGGCCTATAATTTTCCATCTTTTTTCTTGTTCCCTTCTTGAACAGTTCCGCAGGTTTGATGATGATCTAAATCTCATTGTGCAGAGAGAGCAGCTGAACGGTCTGTCCTCAGTGTGAATGCGCTGGTGGGACATCAGATCCCGAGAACTTTTGAAGCAACTCTCACAGTCAGAGCATTTAAAGGGTCTCTCATTGGTGTGAGTGACTTTGTGCGTCAGCAGGGCGGATGACCGAAAGAATCCCTTCCCACACACATTGCAGGTGAACGGTCTCTCCCCAGTGTGAATTCGTTGGTGTGCCCGCAGTTCGGAGGACCGAGAGAATCCCTTCCCACACATGGAGCAGCTGAACGGCCTCTCCCCGGTGTGGACCCGCTGATGTCTCCGCAGTGTGGATGACCATTTAAATTTCATTGTGCAGTGAGAGCAGCTGAATGGTCTCTCCTCACTGTGAATGCGCTGGTGGGACACCAGTTCTCCAGAGCTTTTGAATCCGCTCCCACAGTCAGAGCATTTAAAGGGTCTCTCATTCGTGTGAGTGAGATTGTGACTCAGCAGGTGGGAGAACTTAATGTATCCCTTCCCACACACTGAGCAAGTGAAGGGTCTCTCCCGAGTGTGACTGCGTTGATGAATTTCCAAATCACAGGGCAACATGAATCCTTGTCCACAATCGTCACACTTCCACAGTTTCTCCATGATGCGGGTGTCCTTGTGACTCTCCGGGTTTGATGATCAGTTGAATCCTTGTCCACACAGAACACGTGTACGATCTCTCTTCACTGTAAACGGTGCAATGTTGTTTCAGCCTGTGTAACTGGTTAAAGCTCTTTCCACTATCAGTGGACTGGAACACTCTCACTCGGGTGTGTTCCAGTCACACTGATGTTTAAAATCTCCTGAAGCAAACAGATCAGACAAACATTGCTTTTCTAGATTCAAAGGTCGATGATATTCAGGTCCCAATAAATCGAATGACTCTGTCAAATCTTCACGTGATGTTTAGTTTGAAATTTCTGTCTGTAAATCCTCACCTCCTGATATCTATGAAAGGAATTTACAACAGACATCACTGTCAGTACAGGATAGAAATTCAGAACAGACAATTCTAATTTCTATGGAACATTCTTTCCTCTCTCATTCCCCAAAATCTGTCAATCTCCATCCCACACACTCTCCCACAATTCTCACTCTGCTCTCCTGAGTATACAACCTCCCAAGTCTATTGAAGGTGCTGATTCAGGCTGATTAACGGATCCATGCTGACCACTTTCTGTATTGGACACAGAGATCTGAAAATCTACGTGTAACGACTGGCCTACACACTAGAAATTAAAATCTGAGCCATATGTGGGACCAGATAACTGGATTGGGAGAAAGAGAAGGTTGTGGGGAAGAATATTATTTTGGTGCAGAAAGGTCATTACCTGGAAGCCACTGCCTCAGAGGGTTGTGGAAGTGCAAATGATCCATGATTAATCTTCAAGCTGACAGCCACGTTAAAGTTTTACATTTGGACATAAATGAGCAGACTGATGATGTGTGTAATGCACTGTATTACCTGGTTACAGATACATGAAGAATGTGAGGCGGATTTTTATTTAGACAGCGAGTGGTGACCTGGAAGTTAAAAATTCAACAAGTCCCCAATTTCCCCCAGAATGCAAAAGAAACACAAAAGCAAAGAAAGTGTTTTACTCACAGATGTTGGCCTCTTTTAGGTCAAAAGGAGTTCACAAACTATTTTTCAAATTGACATCGAGCCAGCCAGGAGTCGAACCTGGAATCTTCTAATCCGTAATCAGACGTGTTATCCATTGCGCCACTGGCCCACACTCTCACAGATGCTAGAGACAGAAGGAAGTTTGTGTCTGTCTGAAGCTCAATCTTCATTCAGAGAGAGAAGCAGCAGCTTTGCTGGGCAGGAATGAGCAGCTGAACAAGCTCATTGTCCACTTCCGCATTCAGACAATGGGGGAGCTCTGATTGGCTGGAGGACCAGACTCCTTCCGGTCCTCCAGAGTTCCCATTGGTCAACACCTCAGAATGACGGTCAGTGGGTGGGCACTCCACCGCACATGCGCAGCTTCCCCTCTCCCTTGGACCTGCGCAGCCCCGGGCCTTGGGGGAGTGGACAGATTCAATCTTCCTCCTCTCTCCAACAGTGTTGTTGTGTGTGTTAGCAGCATTGAATTTGCTGCTGCAAATCATCAACATTTCTTTGCATGTGAAAGCACTGGTTGAAAGAACTGAGCAGTTTTCTCTGCCCTGTGCATTGGTGGTTCAGTGGTAGAATTCTCGCCTGCCAGACGGGAGGCCTGGGTTCGATTCCTGGGCAATGCAAAGCCACTTCTTTTACCTTAAAAGAGGCCCACATCTGTGAGTAAAACACTTTCTTTTCTCCCCCTTTCCATTTATTTTCTCATTCTGGGGAAAATTGGGGACTTGCAGCAACTGAAGGGAAAGGAAGTGAATCCAGTCGGTATGTTCCACACATTGTTAGTCCAGTCAGATAGACATTTATCTGTCTGTCCACCTGCATGGAGATTTCCAGCTCCCTGTGTCCAGGACAGGAAGCCGTGAGCATGGATCTGTCAATCAGCCTCAATCAGCACCTTCAGGAGAATTGGTAGGGTGAATATTAGATACAGCAGAGTGAGAATGGAGGGAGAGTGTGTGGGATGGAGATTTACAGCTTTTGGGGAATGAGAGAGGAAAGAATGTTCCATAGAAACTGGAATAGTCTGTTCTGAATTTCTATCCTGTGCTGACATTGATGAATTTTTCAAACTCGTTTCAGGATATGAGGAGGTGAGGATTGACAGACCAAAATCTTGAAACAAACATCACATCAGCATCCGACACCCTCACTCAATTCATCCGGACCTGAATATTATCGGCCTTTGAATCTAGAAGGAGAAATGTTTCTCTGTTCTGTCTGCATCAACGGGCCTTTAATATCAATGTGACTGGAAAAGCACCAAGGCACAGATACACCCGAGTGAGAGTGTTCCAGTGAACTGAGTGTGGAAAGAGCTTTAACCAGTTACACAGCCTGAAAATACATCGCAGCATTCACAGCAGGGAGAGACTGTACCCACATTCTGTGTGAGATTTAACTGATTGTTTAACCTGGAGAGTCACAAGGACACCCACACCATGGAGAAACCGTGGAAATGTGGGGAATGTGGAAAAAGATACAGAGCTCCTTGTAAATTGGAAATTCATCGACGTATTCACACCGGGGAGAGGCCATTCATCTGCTCTGTGTGTGGGCAGAGATTCACTCGGTTATATCATCTGCAGCGACATCGGCTGGTTCACACTGGAGAAAGAGCGTTCATCTGCTTTGAGTGTGGGAACGGATTCGCTCATTTACCCGATCTGCAGAAACACCAGCGCGTTCACACTGGAGAGAGACCATTCACCTGCTTGGTGTGTGGGAAAGGATTTATGCAGTTATCCAATCTGTCAAAACACAAAGTCACTCACAGCAATGAGAAACCCTTTAAATGCTCTGACTGTGGGAGTGGTTTCAAAAGCTCTCGGGAACTGATGATTCACCAGCGCATTCACACTGGGGAGAGACCGTTCAGCTGCTCTCACTGCTCAAAGAGATTTAGAACATCCCACCTGCGGATACACCAGCGAATTCACACTGGGGAGAGACCGTTCACCTGCTCTGTGTGTGGGAAGGGATTCACTCAGTCATCCAGCCTGCTGAACCACAATCTCACTCACACCAATGAGAGACCCTTTAAATGTTCTGACTGTGGAAGTGGTTTCAAAAGCTCTCGGGAACTGATGATTCACCAGCGCATTCACACTGAGGAGAGGCCGTTCAGCTGCTCTCACTGCACAAAGAGATTTAGAACATCATCCCACCTGCGGCAACACCAGCGAGTTCACACTGGGGAGAGACCGTTCACTTGCTGTGCGTGTGGGAAGGGATTCACTCAGTCATCCAGCCTGCGGACACACCAGCAAGTTCACAAGTGATGACGGGTTGGGTTCTGCTGTTATTCCTGCCATTAATCACATCCAGGAGTGAACCATGTTTATTCTTATAGTTGGTCAAGTGGAAGGGTAGGAGAGATTCTTTCTGCTGGACTGGCCGATCGCACGACTTTGCTTCCAGTGGGGCTAATGCTCTTTGAGACTGGGAGAGCACATTGCCACTGAAATGATCCACAAAAGCTGATAAAGGACATTTATTTTATCCTGGATAGTAAATAGTGTTTTTCCTACCACTACAGGTAGATCTGAAATAAATACAGAAAGGACTGGAAAAATGCAGCAGGTCTGGCAGCATCTCTGGAGAGAGAAACAGAGTTAACATTTCACACTGCTGGATTGGGAATTGATCTAGTAAACCTCCTCTGAACTGCTTCCATGGTATTTATAAAATGGGGCAGCACGGTGGCACAGTGGTTAGCACTGCTGCCTCACAGCGCCAGGGACCCAGGTTCAATTCCTGGGTCCCTCGTCCGATTCACTGTCTGTGTGTTGTTTGGACATTCTCCCTGTGTCTGTGTGGGTTTCCTGCGGGTGCTCCATTTTGCTCCCACAGTCCAAAGATGTGCGGATTAGGTTGATTGGCTATGCTAAATTGACCCTTGTGTGAGGGGGATTAGCAGGGTAAATGTGTGGGGTTATGGGAATAGGGTCTGGGTGGGATGCTGTTTGGTACAGACTCAATGGGCAGAATGGCCTCTGTCTGTACTGCAGGGATCCTACGATCCTTTGTTTAATTGGAGACAAAACTGCACCCAGTGTTCAAGATGCAGTTTCAGTAACGCCCTGTATAACTGAAGCAGAATATCTACTTCTCTGTTCAATTTCTCTCGTAATAAAGGATAGCATTCCATTTGTGAGAACTTTGATTTATTTGAACTAAGATTTATGGGGTTCTCTTGTTTACAATAACTCCATAACTGTCAATCACACCAGGTTCCAGTGACTTAACCATGTGGCTCGAAAGAATACTTTAAACGGTGAATTCAGGAAGTTTATTAACCATTAAAAATGTAACAAGAAAGATAAAAAAGGAAAGTATCGATTAACAGTGAAAGGAGAAAGTTTAGCTTTAACAATTGAACATATGAACTTATGAAAGGTTATGGGGAGAAGGCAGGAACATGGGGATGAGGAGCATATCAGCCTTGATCGAATGATGGACCAGACTCAATGGGCTGAATGGTCTAATTCTGCTCCTATATGTTATGAACAGACTTCTCTCTATCCTTCTCAGACCAGGACATGAAGTGATGGCTCCGAAAACATGGATAACTTGTAAAATCAACAGCTCCCAACACCTCTCTGTAGGGCACAGTGGTTAGCACTGCTGCCTCACAGTGCCAGGGCCTGGGTTTGACTCCCAGCTTGGGTCACTGTCTGCAGAGTCTGCATATTGTCCCCGTATCTGGGTGGGTTTCCTCCGGGTGCTCCGGTTTCCTCCCAAAGTCCGAAAGACGTGCTGGTTAGGTGCATTGGCCATGCTAAATTCTCCCTCAGTGTACCCGAACAGGCGCCCGAGTGTGGCAACTCGGGGATTTTCACAGTAACTTCATTGCAATGTTAATGTAAGTCAACTTGTGACACTAATAAATGAAGTTCCTGGGAAAGTCCCCCAGTCACCGCACTCTGGCATCTGTTCGGGTAACACTGAGGGAGAATTTAGCATGGTCAATGCACCTAACCAGCACATCTTTCGGACTGTGGGAGGAAACCCGAGCTCCCGGAAGAAAACCAGGCAGACACGGGAACAACATGCAAAGTCCACAGAGTCTCCCAAGCCGGGAATCAAACCCAGGTCCCTGGCGCTGAGGCAGCAGTGCTAACCAGTGTGCCACCAGGCCACCCTAACAAGTATTGTTATGTTTTTTCTATTCTGTTGGCCTCAGAAGGCAATATCTTATAATTCCCACACATTTTAACCATTCTTTATATCTTTATAATTCTAAACGTCATAAACGTTTGTGTTCAAATTTACATTTCCAGCCTAACATCTGTATTAATGAATCATTTATTCTTTAATTGTCTCTCAATTCAGGCTGTCCATTTAACTAATCTCCTGCTTTACAATTGTGGGAACTTCAGTCCACAAATAAGGTAGTAGAATGCATTGTTAAAAGCAGGATGTTCTTTATATAAATAAATAACAAACTTTAAAAAACAGTGGCAAACAAAAGGAAACAGGAGCATTGGAACCAGCCTGGACTTGCAGACTGAAAGCCCAGACGTGCTCAGAAGGGAGAGAGGTTGAGAAGAACACTCTGTAACACTTCTCCTCCCCTTAACTTTCAATCCCCCATCAGGACAGAAATACAACAAAGTAATGTCTTTCACAATACGGAAGTCTGTCAGGAGCTTTGTGGTTGCATTGCGACCTGTACAATACCACTGGTAAATCTTGTAATGGTGGATCTGGAATGGGAGATGAAGAGGTAGTTTGAGAATCTGTACATGAACATTCCTCTTCCACTCCCACAGCAGAGTCAACTGGCAAAGCTGGAAACACAGGAACCACTTCCTGGTGAACATCCACAGCAGCATGACCCTCTGCCATGTTCTCAGTAATGGTTGCTGACTCTGAAACTGTTCCTGACTCAGGGTCACACCGCAAGTGAATATGGTCTTGGTGTCTGCGAACAACTCTTCCATTTTACAGTCTCACCACCCAAGATACTGGACCACTTTGGTTTAAAAGTATTCCCGGTAACCACCTTTGGTTACTCCCAAAGTTTCTGATGTAAACCTGATCACCCGGTTTGAACTGCCTCTCTTTGGCGCGGTAGTCATGTCCCTCCTTCTGCTTCTCTTGTCTCCTGCTCACTTTTGCTCTGTGATCTGGATGAAGCAGATCCAGATGAGACTTCAACCTTCTACCTAAAAATTCCACAGGAGAGAGTCCGGTTGTGGATTGTGGTGTGATGCGAAACTGGAACAAAAATCTTGAGAGCTTGTTCTTAAAGTATCGCCTGCCATTCTCTTCAATCCCTCCTTCAAAGTTTGAACAGCTCTTTCTGTGAGACCATTTGTACAGTAAGTAGTTTAACAACACCAGGTTAAAGTCCAGCAGGTTTATTTGTTAGCAAATGCCACGAGCTAACAAATGCATTTGCTAACAAATAAACCTGTTGGACTTTAACCTGGTGTTGTTAAACTTCTTACTGTGTTTACCCCAACGCCGGCATCTCCACATCATGAAGACCATTTGTAGCCAGATGAAACGATGCAGTACACACATGGCGTAGACCATTCCTTTACAGGAATTCCTGAAACACCTCACTTGTAAACAGAGTGTTGTTATCGGAAACAAGCCAATCTGGTAACCCAGGGCTTGTGAAAATTTGTCAGAGCTTCTCTATTGTCACAGGAGCTGGAATATTACTCATGATCTGTGCTTCCAACCATTTTGAATGCACCATTTACAACGACCAAACACATGTGATTCATGAAAGGCCCCCCAAAGGCCACATTTAGTCTGGACCACGGCCTATCAGGCCACTCCCAAGGATGAAGTGGTAACGTACCCAGTGTGTTGTGCCTGATTCAATTGACAAACAGTTTATTGAGTTACGCCGGTGGGGAGAAGCCACAGGGGCTGACCATGTGTAACTCCACCCAACAAAGAATATCATCAATTCTTATCCAGTTACTCAGCCCATCCCGGCTGGACACAATCCAATCAGAATGGTTATAGATTACATACATTATAGGTTCAATAAAATTAGTATCTGGGCATTATGGGGCTTTGTGATCATCTCATGGACAGGTGCCCCCATCATGATGCTTTCCAGACCCCCCCTTCGGGGGGGGGTCTTTCTTGGGTTTTCTTTGTACATAGACTCCCTTAGTTAGAAATGGGGTGGATTAAAAGTTCTCAAATGGACGCAGCATCCTTCCTTTGTTTTAATCGAATGACCACATGGTCTGGGAATCATTTCTATTTCATGCTCTCTCTTTTTAAACTCTTTTCTTCAGTATCCAATTCCAGAATTTTCCTTTTCATTGTGTTATTTGCGTCAGGAATAAATCTATGGACCTGACAGGAAGTTTAACCCAAGATCAATCCAACACAGGATTGGTCAGAATCATTTCACGTGTCAAATTTTAAATAACCATTACAAATTAAAACTCTCATTCTCACATGGGTGAATTGTATCCGGATTAAAATTCCCACATGTTGAGTAAAATATCCTGGAATCCTGTCTCTGGCCAGTAAATATGGCTCCAGGTTCATAACTTCTGAACAAAAAAAGTTTGATTGATCACACTTCCTTTTTTAAAAATCTGTTTGATTTAAATACCAGACAGAAAACCTCAAAGCTTGAAGCATTCATCCCACAAATATCATCCACACACAAACAGAGAAACTTAGCATGTGCTTTACAACAACAATAACCAAAATTAATTACTGAAGTGTTCTTGTGATTCTGTTTTTAAACTTCCAAAAATGCCTTTAATTAAAGACTCAAGGTGAGGTTAATTCCCCAGAAAGATAAACCTTAACAAATGTAGCCCAAAACAATGATAAAACATATCTACAAACATCCACAGAAAACAAACAAAACACACAGATTCTCACAGCTCGTAAATTTCAAACAATGAATCTTCAGCATTCTCTCTCGCAGCTGTAGCTTCTTAAAGCGACAGAGCACTACAAGCTCACAACTCCTTGATTAAAATAAGATACAAGATCCTTCATTATAATTGAACCTTTTTAAAGCCAACCGACAAGGACTGATTTTAGAGGCAACATCTTTGTTGATTTAAAATCCCAAACACGTTATAGCCAAACACCGGCAAAATCTTTGTTCTTTATCTGGGGATAAAATTCTCAGTTATTCCAAATTTCTCCAGGCGATGCTTAATATTTCCGCATTTAACTTATTCCCAGAAATCCTCAGTTATAAACTAAAATAGACACGTGTTTCCGGGCAGTCACAGGAATGTGGTCAAGATAGTCCAGTCCCACAATGCCTCACATTCAATCTGCAGTCCTTCAATTATAACAGAATATGTGGCTGTATGTAGCTGCCTCGGCCATGGTCAACCCCAACACTGCCTTCCTGAACTGCTGCAATGCCTGAGGTGTAAGTACACCCACAGTGCTGTTAGGGAGCGATTTCCAGCTACACATTCCAGACTTTCACTAGCCTGCAGGTGGATATCAGATTGATATATTCCATTCAACCACACCCAAGGTGAGTTATTCCAATTCCGTTATTGTCCAGGACAATATATTCACAATATCTTTAAAACAGAAATTAAACATTCCCATTTGATTTCAGGTATTAACATATTCTGTTAGTTTGTTCTTTATTGTCAATGTCAGACTGGGGTTGTTTTCCTTGGAGCAAAGGAGGTTGAGGGGAGATTTGATAGAGGTGGACAAGATTCTGAGAGGTTTAGATAAGGTGGACAAAGAAAAGCTGTTCCCAATAGCTGAAGGGACAAGACGAGGGGGACACAGATTTCTTGTTTTGGGTCAGAGATGCAAGAGGGGGAGTGGGGGGGGGGGGGGGGGTGGAGGGGGGGAGTGGGGGGCGGGGGGGCAATGTGAGGAAGAATATTCTGATGCAGTGAATGGTAATGACCTGAAACTCACTGCCTACGAGGGTGGAGGAAGTGGAGACAATGAACAATTACAAAGGAAATTGGATGGGCATTTGGGATGTTCCAAACAGAACGAAGAACAAAGAAAATTACAGCACAGAAACAAGCCCTTTGGCCCTCCAAGCCTGCAGCAACCATTCTGCCCGTCTGAACTAAAACCCCCTACCTTTCCGGGGACCATATCCCTCTATTCCTATGCTATTCATATATTTGTCAAGACACATCTTAAAGTCACTATCGTATCTGCTTCCACTACCTTCCCCGGCAATGAGTTCCAGGCACCCACCACCCTCTGTGTAAAAAACCTGCCTTGTACATCTCCTTTAAACCTTGCCCCTCGCACCTTAAACCTGTGTCCCCTAGTAACTGACTCTTCCACCCTGGGAAAAAGCTTCTGAATATCCACTCTGTATTGTAGACTTCTATCAGGTCTCCCCTCAACCTCCGTCATTCCAGTGAGAACAAACCAAGTTCCTCCAACCTCTCCTCATAGCTAATGCCCTCCACACCAGGCAACATCCTGATAAATATTTTCCGTACCCTCTCCAAAGCCTCCACATCCTTCTGGTAGTGTGGTGACCAGAACTGAACACTAGATTCCAAGTGCGGTCTAACTAAGTTTCTATAAAGCTGCAACATGACTTACCAATTTTTAAACTCAATGCCCCGGCCGATAAAGGCAAGCATGCCGTATGCCTTCTTGACTATCTTCTCCACCTGCGTTGCCACTTTCAATGACCTGTGTACCTGGACACCCAGATCCCTCTGCCTATGAATACTCTTAAGGGTTCTGCCATTTGCTGTATATTTCCCACCTGTATTTGACCTTCCAAAATTCATTACCTCACATTTGTCCGGATTAAACTTCATCTGCCATCTCTCTGCCCAAGTCTCCAACTGATCTATATCCTGCTGTATCCTCTGCCGGTCCCCATTGCTATCCGCAATTCTACCAACCTTTGTGTCGTCCACAAACTTACCAATCAAACCAGTTACATTTTCCTCCAAATCATTTATATATATTACAAACAGCAAAAGTCCCAGCACTGATCCCTGAGGAACGTCACTTGTCACAGCCCTCCATTCAGAAATGTACCTTTGCACTGCCAACCTCTGTTTTCTTCTGACTAAATATCTCTGAACTTCCTAACACCCTGTCACTCTGTGATCCTTGTGACATTTGAAACCAGGTATTCACAAAAAGACTGAAAAAGCATCAGCCCACTGGAGGCTGAGACTGGCCAGTCCAGCAGAAAGAAACCCTCTGACCCTTCCCATTGACCAACTGTGAGAATGAACAAAATGCAGTCCTGGATGGAATTGAGAGCAGAAACAATAACAGCAGAATCCAACTCCTGTCATCACTCATGAACTTGCTGATGTCTCAGCAGCCGGGATGAAACTCTGAATCCCTTCCCACACACAGAGCCGGTGAACGGCCTCTCCCCAGTGTGAACTCGCTGGTGTGCCTGCAGGTGGAATAACCGAGTGAATCCCTTCCCACACTGAGAGCAGGTGAATGGCCTCTCCCCAGTGTGAACTTGCTGGTGTCTCTGCAGGTGGGATAACTGAGTGAATCCCTTCCCACACTGAGAGCAGGTGAATGGCCTCTCCCCAGTGTGAAGTCGCTGGTGAGCCCGCAAATTGGATAACTGAGTGAATCCCTTCCCACACTGAGAGCAGGTGAATGGTCTCTCCCCAGTGTGAACTCGCTGGTGTGCCTGCAGGTGGGATGACTGAGTGAATCCCTTCCCACACTGAGAGCAGGTGAAGGGCCTCTCCCCAGTGTGAACTCGCTGGTGTGCCCACAGCTCGGATGACTGGGTGAATCCCTTTCCACACTGAGAGCAGGTGAATGGCCTCTCCCCAGTGTGAAGTCGCTGGTGAGCCCGCAAATTGGATAACTGAGTGAATCCCTTCCCACACTGAGAGCAGGTGAAGGGCCTTTCCCCAGTGTGAACTCGCTGGTGTGTCCGCAGGGTGGATAAACAAGTGAATCCCTCCCCACACTGAGAGCAGGTGAATGGCCTCTCCCCAGTGTGAACTCGCTCGTGTGTCCGCAGGGTAGATAACTGAATGAATCCCTTCCCACACTGAGAGCAAGTGAATGGCCTCACCCCAGTGTGAACTCGCTGGTGTGTCTGCAGGTGGGATGACTGCGTGAATCCCTTCCCACATTCAGAGCAGGTGAATGGCCTCTCCCCAGTGTGAACTCGCTCGTGTGTCCGCAGGCTGGATAACTGAATGAATCCCTTCTCACACTGAGAGCAGGTGAATGGTCTCTCCCCAGTGTGGCTGCGCCGATGAACTTCCAGCAGGGATGGGTATCTGTATCCCTTCCCACAGTCTGCACATTTCCACGGTTTCTCCATGGTGCAGGTGTCCTTACCTCTCTCTTGGGTGGACAATTAGTTGAAACTTTGTCCACACACAGAACAAGATTACAGTCTCTCCCCGCTGTGAATGGTGTGATATTTATTCAGACTGTGTAACTGGTTAAAGCTCTTTAGTCAGTGCATTGGAACACACTCACTCGAGTGTAGCAGTGTGTTGATGCTTTTCCACTCACACTGACATTTCAAATCTTTTCAAATCGACAGACTGAACAATCATTTCTCCTTCTGGATTCAAAGTCCGATGATATTGAGGTCCCAAGGAATAAGACTCTGTCAGATCGAGACGTGACGTTTGAGATTTCAGCCTGTGATTCCTCTTTCAATATCCTGTAAAATGAGTTTCCAAAAGTCATCAGTGTCAGTACAGGATAGAAATTCAGAACAGACAATTTCTATGGAACATTCTTTCCTCTCTCATTCCCCAGAAGCTGTAAATCTCCATTCCACACACTCTCTCCCCATTCTCAGCAGGTCTGGCAGCATCTGTATGGAGAGAAAAGAACTGATGTTTCAGAGCTTTGACAAAGGGTCTCCAGACAAGAAACATCAGCTCTTTTCTCTCCTTACAGATGCTGCCAGACCTGCTGAGATTTTCCAGCATTTTCTCTCTTGGTTTCAGATTCCAGCATCCGCAGTAATTTGCTTTTATAAGGCTGCAGATACCTCCTCCCAAGTAACATGCGTGTGCCCAAGACATCACCACTTGTTTCCCTTATTTCTTTCGCACCCATGGTGCTCTCCGTAGTAAACACAGAGGAGAAGTATTCATTAAAAATCTCACCCATCTCCTGTGGCTCCACACACAGATGGCCATACTGATTTTTAAGGGGATCTATTCTCTCTCTGGCCACCCTTTTACTCTTAATATAGTGATAGAACCTCTTGGAATTTTCTTTAATCTTACCTGCCAGATCCATATCATACCCTCTTTTTGTCCTTCTCATTTCCCTCTTCAGTATTTTCTTACACTTTTTATAGTCAGAGTGATTCACTTGTCCCCGATTGCCTAAACCCAATGTATGCTTCCTTCTTTTACCTGACCAGAGCCTCAATGTCCCTTGTCTGCCAGAGATCCCTAAATTTACCAGTCTTTCCCTGCATCTTAACAGGAATATACTGCCCCTGGACTCTTGATATCACACTTTTAAAACCTCCCATTTGCCAGTCATTCCTTTCCCTTCAAACAAACTCACGTAATCGACATCTGCTAGATCCTGCCTAATGCCCACAAAAGTGGCCCTGCTCCAGTTTAGGGCCTTGACCTGTGGACCTGTCCTATTTTTTTCCAGAACTATTTTGAAACTATTGGTGCTCCCAATAGTGCTCCCTGACTGACACTTCAGTCACTTGCTCCACCTCATTTCTTAACTGTCTAATAGAAAGTGAGTCCAGGAATTGATGATGAAAAATAAGGAGCTGGGAGATGAATTGAACAAGTATTTTGCCTCGGTGTTCACAATAGAGGATACAGTTAAAACTCAGAAACAGCTGGAAATCAGAAAACAGAAGTGTGGGATGAACTCTGAAAAAGGACAATTCCCAGGGAAGTGGTCCTCAGCAAACTGTTGGAGCTGTGGGCTGATGAGTCCTCGGGTCCTGCTGGGCTTCATTCTCGGGTCTTGACAGAATGAGATAGTTGATGTGTTGTTCAATTTTCTATAATTCCTCATCGGGAATTGGATAAAGGGAAACCGGTGGATGCGTTGTACTTAGATTTCCAGAAGACATTTGATGAGGTGCCGCATCAAAGGTTATTGCAGCAAATAAAAATTCATGCTGCGGGGATGACATATTGGCGTGGATAGAAGATTGGCTAACAGCAAACAGTGGGCAGAAATGGATCATTTTCTGGTTGAAGAGAGAGAGAAACCTGGGCCAACCTTTCCAGAGTCTGCAGCTCCCTGGATTCACTTCCTTTGCCTTCAGTTGCTGCAAGTCCCCAATTTCCCCCAGAATGAGAAAAGAAATGGAAAGGATGAGAAAAGAAAGTGTTTTACTCACAGATGTTGGAGACAGGGGGAAGTTTGAGTCTGTCTGAAGATCAATCTTCATTCACACAAAGCCCACGCTCTGATTGGCTGGAAGACCAGAGTCCTCCCAGTCCTTCAACTCTTCCCATTGGTCAACACCTCAGCATGAAGATCAGAGGGTGGGTTCTCCCCCGCACATGTGCAGCTTCCCCTCTCCCTCGCACATTTGCAGTCCCAGGCGGGGGGGGGGGGGGTGCGATCACCGAGCGGCTTCTCGCTCTGGCCGGAGCCGGCAGCCAGTTGTCTGGAAACCGTGGCTGGAAGAGGTGTAGGGGGAGGGGAACAATGGGTGGGGGCGGGGCTCCCGGGTCCGCGCGCCCGGGCCTGCGCAATGGAACCCGGAGATGTCACCCGGAGCAGAGAGATTTCTATTGGCTGATTCAGGCAGGGCTCTATCGTGACGTCACAATGCAGAAGTTGTCCAATGAGCTTCAGAGTGAAACTTCCTCCTCTGGGCAACATCTGGGAGGAAATCAATGTTTCCCCCTTTCCATTTCTTTCCTCATTCTGGGGGAAATTGGGGACTTGCAGCAACTGAAGGGAATGAAGTGAATTCGGTCTGTATATTCCACACATTTTTACTCCAGTAATGTAGACATTTATCTGTCTGGCAGCCTGCATGGAAATTTCCAGCTCTCTCTGTGTCCAGGACAGGAAGCAGTGAGCATGGATCTGTCAATCAGCCTCAATCAGCACCTTCAGGAGAATTGGGATGGTGAATATTAGATACAGCAGAGTGAGAATGGAGGGAGAGTGTGTGGGATGGAGATTTACAGCTTTGAGGAATGAGAGAGAAAAGAATGTTCCATAGAAATTAGAATTGTCTGTTCTGAATTTCTATCCTGTGCTGACACTGATGACTTTTGTAAATTCCTTTTGCAGGATATCAGAAAATTTAAAGACGAATATGAAACCAAACTTCACATCAAAATCTAACATAGTCACTCAGTTCATTGGGATCTGAATATCATCGACTTTTGAATCTAGAATGGAAATGTTTCTCTGCTCTGTCTGCTTCGGGAGATTTTAAACAGTGTGACTGGAAAAGCACCGAGACACACACACTGAAACATGCACACACCCGAGTGACTGTGGAAAGAACTTTAACCAGTTAAACAGCCTGAAAATACATTGCAGCAGAGAGACCGCACCCATGTTATGTTGTAACTGAACTGATTGTCAAGCCTGGAGAGTCGCAAGGACACCCGCACCATGGAGAAATTGTGTAAATGTGGGGACTGTGGGAAAGGATTCAGGTTCCCATCTGCACTGGAAACTCATCGGCGCAGTCACACTGGAGAGAGACCATTCACCTGCTGTGTGTGTGGGAAGGGATTCACTCAGTTATCCCATTTACAAACACACCAGGGAGTTCACACTGGGGAGAGACCGTTCACCTGCTCTGTGTGTGGGAAAGGATTCTCTCGGTTAAACAATCTGCTAACCCACCAGCGCATTCACACCGGGGAGAGGCCGTTCACCTGCTCTGTGTGTGGGAAAGAGTTCACTCGGTTGAACAATCTGTTGACACACCAATGGGTTCACACAGAGAGAGACCGTACACCTGCTCTGTGTGTGGGAAGGGATTCACTCAGTTGCCCAACCTGTTGAGCCACAAGGTCACTCACACCCAGGAGAGACCCTTTAAATGCTCTGACTGTGGGAGTGGCTTCAAAAGCTCTCGGGAACTGATGGTCCACCAACCCATTCACACTGACGAGAGACCGTTTAGCTGCTCTCACTGCTCAAAGAGGTTTAGGAGGTCATCCACATGGCGGAGACACCAGCGGGTTCACACCGGGGAGAGACGGTTCACCTGCTCTGTGTGTGGGAAGGGATTCAATCGGTCATCCAACCTGCAGAGACACCAACAAGTTCACAAGTGATTGCAGGGGTTGGATTCTTTCTCTCTCAATCTTTCTCTTCCCCCCCCCCCTGCTCTTTCCCAGCCCCCCGCCCCCACTCTTCCCCCCCCCTGCTCTTCCCCCCCCTGCTCTTCCCCCCCCCCCGCTCTTCCCCCCCCCCGCCCCCCTGCTCTTCCCCCCCCCCCCGCCCCCCTGCTCTTTCCCCCCACCTGCAGGGTGGATGAATCTCTGACTCCCTTCCCACACTGTGAGCAGGTGACTAGCCTCTCCTCAGTGTGAATTCGCTGGTGTCTCAGCAGATTCGATGAATGATTGGTTCCCTTCCCACAAGTGGAGCATATGAACGGTCTCTCCCCGGTGTGACTGCGTCGATGAGATTCCACCCCAGATGGGGCTCTGAATCCCTTCCCACAGTCTCCACATTTCCATGGTTTCTCCATGGTGTCTGAGTCCTTGTGTCTCTCCACAATCAGTGCACTGGAACACTCTGATACGGGTGTGTGAATCTCAGTGCTTTTCCAGTCAAAACCTCTCCTTCCAATATCCACTGAAAGGAGTTTACAAAAATCATCACTGTCAGCACATGATAGAAATTCAAAACAGACAATTGTAGTTTCTATGGAACATTCTTTAAATCTCCACCCACGCCCCTCACACATACACTCTCTCTCTCATTCCATTTAGCATTCTGCAGCATGGTGACACAGTGGTTAGCACTGCTGCCTCACAGTGCCAGGGACCCGGGCTCGATTTCCGGCTTGGGTCACTGTCTGTGTGGAGTTTGCACGTTCTCCCCGTGTCTGCGTGGGTTTCCTCCCTCATTCTGAAAGACGTGCTGGTTCGGTGCATCGACCCGGACAGGTGCCGGAGTGTGACAACTAGGAGAATTTCACACTAACTTCATTGCAGTGTTAATATAAGCCTTACTTGTGACTATTAAATAAACTTTAAACTTTAATATACACTACCCAATTCTCCTGAAGGTGCTAATTAATGCTGATCGACACTCACCATTTCATGTTCCTGACAGATCGTAAGAAATAGTTAGAAATTCAGCCCACCAAGCTGTTCAATTGAATTCTTTTTATTCATTTATGGGACATGGGTTGCTGGCTGGCCAGCATTTATTACCCATCCCTCGTTGCCATTGGAGGGCAGTTGAGAGTCAACCACATTGTTGTGGCTTTGGAGTCACATGTTGGCCAGGCCAAGTGTGAGGTATTGCACTTTGGAAGGACAAACCAAGGTAGAACATACAAGGTAAATGGTCGGCACTGAAGAGTGCAGTAGAACAGAGGGATCTGGGAATACAGATACATAATTTCCTAAAAGTGGCGTCACAGGTAGATAGGGTCATAAAGAGTGCTTTTGGTACATTGGCCTTTATAAATCAAAGTATCGAGTATGAGAGTTGGAGTGTTATGGTGAGGTTGTATAAGACATTGGTGAGGCCGAATTTAGAGTATTGTGTGCAGTTTTGGTCACCTAATTACAGGAAGGATATTAATAAAGTTGAAAGAGTGCAGAGAAGGTTTACAAGGATGTTGCCGGGACTTGAGAAACTGAGTTACAGAGAAAAGTTGAATAGGTTAGGACTTTATTCCCTGGAGCGTAGAAGAATGAGAGGAGATTTGATAGAGGTGTATAAGATTTTGATGGGTATAGATAGAGTGAATGCAAGCAGGCTTTTTCCAGCGAGGCCAGGGGAGAAAAAAACCAGAGGGCATGGGTTAAGGGCGAAAGGAGAAAAGTTTAAAGGGAATATTAGGGGGGGGCTTCTTCACGCAGAGAGTGATGGGAGTCTGGAATGAGCTGCCGGATAAAGTGGTGAATGCTTTTAACATTTAAGAAAAACTTGGACGGGTTCATGGATGAGAGGGGTGTGGAGGGATATGGTCCAAGTGCAGGTCAGTGGGACGAGGCAAAAAAATGGTTCAGCACAGCCAAGAAGGGGCAAAAGGCCTGTTTCTGTGCTTTAATGTTCTATGGTTCTATGGTCTGAAAACATGTACCAAACGACTCAAGAACAACTTCTTCCGACTGTCATGTTTGAATGGTCCTATCATATATTAAGCTGATCTTTCTCTTCACCCTACCTGTACCCGCACCCTATCCTTTCCTTCTCCCCATGTACTCCATGAAAGGTATGCTTTGTCCTAACTGTATGCTAACTGTCCTGGCTGGAGACAATACACATCTCTTTAACCTGTGCTTAACCCTTTCTCCACTCACATTATCTGTACCTTTAAAGACTTGATTACCTGTAAAGACTCGCATTCCAATCATTATTTTGTAAATTGAGTTTGTGTCTTTATATGCCCTGTTTGTGAACAGAACTCCCACTTACGTGATGAAGGAGCAGTGCTCCAAAACCTAGTGGCTTGTGCTACCAAATAAACCTGTTGGACTTTAACCTGGTGTTGTGAGACTTCTTACTGTGTTTACCCCAATCCAACACCGGCATCTCCACATCTTGGAAATATATCGCCGTTCCTTCGCAGTCGCTGGGTCAAAATGCTGGAATTTCCTCCCTACCAGCAGGGTGGATGTACTTGCACAACATGGACTGCAGTGGGTTCAGGTCCCATACATCACAAAGGTCGACACTCCTGCGCCCCCTACAAACATGGCGATCGCACCTGCACCCTGTTGCACATTGCCCCTCACAAAGATGCCGGCCGCACTTGCGCACTGATAGACATTGCCACCGACAGATTGACGGCCGTCAGCCCAGGCCCAACACGACAAGTTGCGCCTCCAATTTGGTACCAACAGGACGCCCGGAAAGTTTGAGTTTGGGTTTGAGTTTGAACAACATGTTTACGAAGCCTCTCCACCCACCCGCCACATTCACCTCTCTCGACGCGCCGCCCTTTACCTTGAACTGATCTCGGATTCGAGTTAAAACCGTCCGTCCGCCGCCATTAACCGCACTGCGCATGCTTCAGACCCCTCCCCCTATTCACGCTGGTTGGAGGACCAGCCGCTCCCGCTCGGTCCTCCAGCTCCGCCCCCTTTTTCTATTGGTCCGGAGCTGCCGTCAATCAGTCCCCGGGCATTGTGACGTTGGGCATGCGCAGTGCGGCTCATGTCCAGGGACAGGCGCTTGTTTGTCTGATCTTCAGGCGGGAAGGAGGCGGATAAGCGGAGGCAGCGTTAGGGGCAGTGGGTGGGAGGGGAGGCTCCACACACCCAGTGGAGGCTTCAACACCCCCAATAAGGAACTAGCGGCACCGCCTCAACACCCAACACAACGGCAGCTGCAGCGCTTTCTCCCGGGGCCAGGCCCCAGTGGACAAATGTGGCTTCAGGAAGGAAATGCAGCAATGGGTTTGATTTGATTTATTGTCACATGTATTGGGATACAGTGAAAAGTATTGTTTCTTGCGCGGTATACAGACAAAGCATACTGTTCATAGAGTACATAGGGGAGTAGGAAAGGAGAGAGTGCAGAAAGGGTGAAGAGAAAGATCAGCTTAATATGAGGTCGGTCCATTCAAAAGGAGGAGGCTTTGGAGAGGGTACAGAAAAGATTTACCAGGATGTTGCCTGGTGTGGAGGGCATTAGCTATGAGGAGAGGTTGGAGAAACTTGGTTTGTTCTCACTGGAACAACGGAGGTTGAGGAGTGACCTGACAGAAGTCTACACGATTATGAGGGGCATGGACAGAGTGGATAGTCAGAAGCTTTTTCCCAGGATGGAAGAGTCAATTACTAGGGGGCACAGGTTTAATGTGTGAGGGGTAAGGTTTAAAGGAGATGTACGAGACAGGTTTTTTACACAGAGGGTGGTGGGTGCCTGGAACTCGCTGCCGGGGGAGATAGTGGAAGCAGATATGATGGTGACTTTTAAGGGGCGTCTTGACAAATACATGAATAGGATGGGAATAGAGGGATATGGTCCCCGGAAGGGTAGGGGGTTTTAGTTAAGTCGGGCAGCATGGTCGGTGCAGGCTTGAAAGGTCAAAGGGCCTGTTCCTGTGCTGTAATTTTCTTTGTTCTTTGTTTGTAAAAGTCTGGTGGCAGCAGGGAAGAAGCTGTTCTTGAGTCGGTTGGTTTGTGACCTCAGACTTTTGTATCTTTTTCCCGACGGAAGAAGATAGAAAAGAGAATGTCCAGGATACGTGGGGTCCTTGATTATGCTGGCTGCTTTTCTGAGGCAATAGGAAATGTAGACAGTGTCAATGGATAAGAGGCTGATTTGCGTGATGGACTGGGCCACATTCACACCCCTTCTAGTTTTTTGCACTCTTGGTCAGAGCAGCAGCAACACCAAGCTGTGATACAACTGGATGGGATGCTTTCTGTGGTGTCCCTGTAAAAATTGGTGAGAGTCGTAGCTGACATGTCGACATGTTGAATTTCCTTAGCCTCCTGAGAAAGTCGAGGCGTTGGTGGGCTTTCTTAACTAAAGCAGCAGTATAGAGGGACCAGGACAGGTTGTTGTGATCTGAACACCGAGAAACTTGAGCTCTCAACCATTTCCACTTTGTCACCATTGATGTAGACAGGGCATGTCTTCCACTACATTGCCTGAAATTTTGTAGATATTCCAGTGATAGTTGGAAGAAGTCCATGCTGACTCTCTGTACATCAATCCACTCAGTCCCATTTCCCCTCCATAACTCTTTTCCCTTTTTAATTTCTTCACACCTATCTGATTTATTTTTCAAATCATTGATCATTTCTGATTCCACCATGCACAGAAGCAGTGAGGTCAGGTTGTGACAACTCGTGAATAAAATTGTTCTTCACATCTCCTTTCTATTGCTGATCAAATAATATGTTTAGTAATGTGGACATTGGCTAGTAGCCTGTATGAAGATTTTCAGGTCTCTTTGTACTGGACGGGAGCATAGGTCTGTCAATCAGCCTGAATCAGCACCTTCAGGAGAATTGGGAGGGTGTATATTAGGTACAGCAGAGTGAGATTGGAGGGAGAGTGTGTGGGACGGAGATTTACAACCTTAGGGAATGAGAAAGCAAAGAATATTCCATGGAAACTAGAATTGTCTGTTTTGAATTTCAGTTCTATACTTACACTGATAACTTCGATAAACAGGATATTAGAAGGAGAGAATTTACAGACTGAAATCTCACACCAAACGTCACAACAAGATGTTACAAAGTCACTGGATTCATCAGGACCTGAATATAATTGCCGTTTGAATGTATGAGAAGAAATGTTTGTTTGTTCTGTCTGTGGGAAAAGATTTCAAACATCAGTGTGACTGGACAAGAATGGAGACCCCACACACCTGAGTGAGAGTGTTCCAGTGAACTGACTGTGGAAAGAGCTTCAACCAGTAACACAGCCTGAAAAACATCACCCCATTCACAGCGAGGAGAAACTGTACATACGTTCTGTACTTGGATGTGGAATCAACTGATTATCAAAAGGACACTGGCACCATGGAGAGACCATGGAAGTGTGGGGACTGTGGGAAGGGATTCCAGTGCTCATCTGCACTGGACACACATCGACGAGTTCGTACTGGGGAGAGGCCGTTCATCTGCTCCGTGTGTAGGAAGGGATTCAGTATATCAACCACCCTGCTGAGACACCAGCGAGTTCACTCTGGGGAGAGGCCGTTCACCTGCTCTGTGTGTGGGAAGGGATTCACTCAGTTATCCACCCTGCTGAGACACCAGCGAGTTCACTCTGGGGAGAGGCCGTTCACCTGCTCTGTGTGTGAGAAAGGATTCACTCAGTTATCCAGCCTGCTGACACATCAGCGAGTTCACACCGGGGAGAGGCCTTTCACCTGCTCAGACAGTGGGAAAGGATTCAGTGATCGTTCCACCCTGTGAAGGCACCAGCGAGTTCACCCTGGAGAGAGGCCGTTCCCTTGCTGTGTGTGTGGGAAGGGATTCAGTCATTCATCCACCCTGCAGACACACCATGTCACTCAAACGAATGGGAGACCGTTTAAATGCTCAGACTGTGGGCGTAGCTTCAAAAGCTCTCAGACTCTGATGGGCCACCAGCGCATTCACACTGAGGACAGACCGTTGAGTTGCTCTTACTGCGTGAAGAGACTTAGAACATCATCCCAACTGCTAATACACCAGCGAGTTCACACTGGGGAGACACCCTTCACCTGCTCTGTGTGCGGGAAGGGTTTCAGTCATTCATCCACCCTGCTGGCACACCAGCGAGTCCATACTGGGGAGAGGCCATTCACTTGCTCTGACTGTGGGAAGGGATTCACTCAGATCTCCAATCTGCTCACACACCAGCGAGTTCACACTGGGGAGAGGCCGTTCACTTGCTCTGACTTTGGGAAGGGATTCACTCAGATCTCCAATCTGCTCACACACCAGCGAGTTCACTCTGGGGAGAGGCAGGTCAGCTGCTCCCAGTGTGGGAATAGATTTAAACGGTCGTCTCACTTGCTGAGACACCAGCGAATTCACAAGTGATTACAGGAGTTGGATTCTGCTGTTAATCACATCCAGGACTGAACCATGTTTACTCTGACAGTGTAAGCCCTTCAGAGGGCTTCTGTCTGCTCACTGTCTGGTCTCATGGCTTTCCTTCAAGTGGGCTGATGTTATTTGAGCCAGGGAGAGCACATTTCCACCAGGGTGGCGTGATGGCAGAGTGGTTAGCACTGCTACCTCACAGAGGCAGGAAACCCGGGTTCCATTCTGGTCTTGGGTCACTGTCTGTATGGAGTTGCACATTCTCCCCGTATCTGTGTGGGTTTCCTCTGGGTGCCTAGATTTTGTCCCACAGTCCGAAGATGGTTGGGTGGATTAACCGTGCTAAATTGTCCCTTTGTCACCAAAGATATTGAGGTTGTGTGGGTTACAGGGAGAAATGGGTGAGAGGGCTTGGGTAGGATACTCTTTTTAGAGAGTCGGTGCAAACCCGATGGACCAAATGGCCTCCTTCTGCACTGTCGGAGTTCTTTTATGATTCTAAATGATCCACATCTCTAGGTAGATCTAAAATACATTTGGTTGACGTTCCATTGAGTCTACAGCACAGGGCAAGGCCGATCGGCTCAATAGGTCTGTGTCAGTATTGATGTTCCACCTCTTCATCTCCCCCCATCAGCATATCCTTCTATTCCTTTCTCCCTCATGTATGTATCCAGCTTCCCCTTCAATGTATTCACGCTATTGACCTCAACCAATCGCTGTGGTCGTGAGTTCCACATTCTTGTCACCTTCCTTATTCCTGGAACCATTCTGATAAATCTCTTCTCCACCTTCACAAGGACCCTCACATCCTTCCTAAAGTGTAATGATCAGAACTGGGCTCCGTATCCTGTTGTGGCCTCACCCACAGCTTTAGAAACTATCAGTGTAACTTCCTTGCTTTTGTTCTCAATTCCTCGATTTCTGAAACCCAAGACCCCAGATAATGGAAACAGGAACATCAGACTGTTTTGCTAGAATGTAAAATGCGTTTTAACAACATTCTTAAAATGGCTAAAGAAAATTTTGACCAATGAAGGAATGAGTTGTTGACACAAACAGAAACCATTTTGACCTTGCTCTCTCCAAAAGAGAATCCAGAATGTTTGAGTCTGGGAAATGAAATTAAAAATGAAGCTCCAGCTATAACTGAGCTGGAAGAAGACAGTTTCAATGTGGAATTGAGTGGAATTTTCTCTCTGGATTTAAACAATGGAGGAACTGCAAACATGGAAGAAAATAAATTTCAAAATGTGAACTCTGAACAGACTGTTTTCAAAATAGAACTTGAAAATTCACAAATGAACAGCAATGAAGACTCTCCTTTTGCAGGAGGAACTTTGGACTATAATTATTGAAAGAAGAAAAGTTTCAGAAAAGACTGCAAGCAGTAATTTCCATCTTCAGTGGACTGAGATTTCTGGACATGGAACCCAGCAGTGTGCTGTTACCAAGCTGGACTTGTGACTGTGAAGTGGACAATGGAGGGATTATTATGTCTGTTGCAGGTTATAAGATAGATCAACATAGGAAAACAGTGGATTTAGGAACAGGAGGATGCCATTTGGCCCTTCGAGCCTGCTCCACCATTCAATAAGATCATGGCTGTTGTTAAGATATACAGCATGTTGTATATTGTAATATTCTAACTGGGATATTATGAAGGTGATACATTTCCATTTCTTCCTGTTTTTGTTACAAAAATCTAATTTCATAATTCCTATGTTTTAGAAATATGAATTAGTTGCAAGAATTGCTTTTAAAAAATGGAAAACCTGGATTGAGAATCTGATGAAAACACCCTCACGGAATTCGCAGTCACAAAGCATGGTCCATGTTGGTTTAAGAAGTCAAAACTCGAGAGGTAAGAACTGTAAAAGGTCAGCTGGATCTTTTAGCTGGAGACATTGAGTCTGACAATTATTGTACTGTTTTTGTCAGGTGAATTCTTCATGCAGACCTCAGGGAAAAAGGGTTTAGTTTTGAAGCTAAATATCTGTCAGATATTCCACCTGGTCTCTGTTACCATGGGGATATGTGATTGAGGGTGGAGCCTTGGTTAGAATTAGACCATAAGATATAGGAGCAGAATTAGGCTATTCGGCCCATCGAATCTGCTGTGCCATTCGATCATGGCTGATAAATCTCAATCCCAGTCTCCTGCCTTTTCCCCGTAACCTTTGAGTCCTTTCCAATCAATGACCTGGTTCCACAGATAGACAGCGGACAGTCTGCAGTTAGCTTGGAAGCCACCAGTTGTGGGACCAGGAGCTGTGAACCAGCTGTGGGACTAGAAGCCTCGAGGACCATTAGAAACCAGGGGTGTTTCCAACATTTAAATCCCTCAGCAAGAATGCAGTGAAGCTCATGTTTGGACTGAGGAGTCCACAGTTTGAGAGCTTAAAGGAAAATTGGAGGCTTGTTTCGTGAAAAGATAATGGATGGACTCACATAAACTCTTGGAGCTTGGAGAATATCTGGAGTACTGGGGAGAATTAAAGTGAATTGTGGAGAGCTTTGACATACCTTTGGGAGGTCCTAGGAACAGAAGTGAATGAACCTTCAAGATATCATTAAGTATAAAGAAACTCTTGGGGTGAGGTAAAAAAATAGAACTAGGTTTATATCATAAATCTTTATTGAGTGTAGTATTCAATTTGTAGTGTTGTCTTTTTAAATTTTATTTAAACATACAGTAAAGTTTGTTTTTGTTTAACAATGTGGAATCTTGTGATGTAATTCTTTCAGTTAATCACTGGGTGTTCGAATTTCTCTGCAAACGTTAACAGTCCTGACCGGGATCGCAAAAATTCACACAAACAGTGTTTCAAAACAAATCGAAGAGAAAGATGTTTTTTCTTCTTCAGTCCAAACGTTACACATGAAGGAACCCTCTTCTGGTTTCTCCAATAATTTGTTGCTTCGAGCAATTCTTTTCATGGAACAATCAGATAATTGATGACTGAAAATGGAACTAATTGTATCCCTTTAAAGCAGGAGGGCGATCGCCCGGCACAGAGGGTAATTAGGGATTTCTCCCATAGACCAATTGACAGGGATTCTACCCTCCAACCACCTGAAGTGAATTCTTTACATGAATCATCCGTGCCAGTGCAGTTATCAACTTGCAGTTTGGTTGATCAGAAAATGCTTTGTTGCTGATTTTCCTTGTGTTAGGAAGTGACAATGCCAAGGCCAGATCTTGTTTCCTCCTTGATCGGGATGTAACCCGTGTCCACATCGCCACTTCATTCTTCCACTGGTTGTATGGTTCAGACTCTGAGAGCATCAGCAGGTAATCAGACCCTGACAATTCCCACTGCCTTTCAGTCATTTCTCACAAAAGCTGCTGGGATTGGAAGCTTCTGTCTGAAATATACTTTCTTTTAGTTTCCAACCTTCACCATTAGACAAGCATTTTGTGTTACCATGTTATAATCCTGACAGCCTTGGGGTGGAGTCAATCTTTATTTTGTCTAGATTTGTTCACAGAATCAAACATTACAGGTTCAACTCTGACTCCAAGCTATATTAGTGAGTCCCACTTTTTACCTGCTCATTATAACTATCTAATCAGTGCCCTCCATCTGAATAAACTTCACCTCTATTGATATAATTAACAGCCACAGTCAGAGCATCCAAAAGGTCACTAATGGGTGTGACTGCCACGGTGTCTCAGCAGCTTGGGTGAACAAGTGAATCCTTTTCCACACACTGAGCAGGTGAATGGTCTCAGTTTGGAACCTAAGGGAAAATAAAATTTCAGGCAGAAGCTTCCAATCTGGTAGGTTTTATGAGAAATCGCTGAAAGTGAGTGGGAATGATCAGGGTCTCTCCCCAGTGTGAATTCCCTGATGTTTCAGGAGGTCAGATGATGTTCTAAACCTCTTTGCACAGTGAGAGTGCCTGAACGGGGTCTCCTCAGGGTGAATGCGCTGGTCGACCCTGAGGTAGGCTCAGGTTTTAAAGCAGCTCCCACAGTCAGAGCATTGAACAGGTTTCTTATTGGGGTCAGTGCCTCAGTATTCCAGCAGACTGGATGATTGACTGAGTCACTTCACACACACACATCAGATGAATGGCCTTTCCCCAGTGTGTAATCCTTTGTGTCTCAGCAGACTAGATAATTGAGTGAATCCCTTCCCACACTCGGAGCAGATGAATGGCCTCGGCCCAGTGTGAATGCGTTGGTTTGTCAGTGGGAGGGATGAGTGAGTGAATCCCTTCCCACGCTCTGAGCAGGGGGACAGTCCCTCACCCGTGTGAAATCGCTGGTGGTTCTGCAGGGTAGATGACTGAGTGAATCCCTTTCCACACACACAACAGGTGAATGGTCTCTCCCCATTGTGAACCCGCTGGTGTGTCAGCACGGCAGACGAATCGCTGAATTTCTTCCCACACTCAGAGCAGTTGAATGGCCTCTCCCTGATGTGAAGTCGCTGGTGATTCCTCAGGGTGGATGAATCACGAAATCCCCTTCCAAACTCAGAGCAGGTGAACGGTGTCTCCACAGTGTGGCTGCATCGAAGGGTTTCCAGCTTCTAGGGACAATTGAATCCCTTCCCCCAGTCCCTACATTTCCATGGTCTGCGTGTCTTTGTACATCTCCAGGTTCAGATGAAGGTTTGACCCCACAGATAACACATACATGGTCTCTCCTCACTGTGAATCCTTCAATCTTTTCCAGGCTGTGTAACTGGTTAAAGCTCTTTCCACAGTCAGTTCACTGGAATACTCTCACTCGAGTGAATGTGTCTCAGTGATTTTCTAGTCACACTGATGTTTAAACAGTTTGAAGGAACAGACAAACATTTTCCATTCTAGTTTCAAATGCCGATGGTATTCAGATCCTGAATAATTGGGTGACTCTGTCAGGTCCTAACGTCATGTTTGTTGAGATTTGTGTCTGTAAATTCTCCCCTTCTAGTAGCCTGTGAAAGAAATTCACAAGAACCATTGCTGCCAGTCCAGGATAAAAACTCAGAATAGACAATTCTGGTTTCTGTGAAACATTCTTTCCTCTCATCCTTGAAAATTTGTAAATCTCCATCCCAAACACTCTCCCTCCATTCTCACTTTGCTGGACCTGAAATAGACATTGTCCTGAGGGTGCTGATTCATCCTAATCGACAGATCCGTGCTGACTGTTTCATGTACAGGACACATATTCCTGAAATCTTCACACAGGGTTGTGTCTAAGCATATAGAAAATTTGCATATTTAGTGGACTAAAAATGTATGCAATATTCAGCACTCTATTACATGATTAGAGATACAGATGGGTGCGGAAGAACATGACTTGGGGAGCAAGCAATCATGTTCTGGAACTCACTGACAATGAGAGTGGTGGAAGTGGAGACGACCAGTGATTTCAAAATAAATTTGGTCAGGCACTTGAAGGAATTAAACGTACTGGGGAACAGGGATATCGAGGAAAAATGGCACTGAGTGGATTCCCCGACAGAGACTTGGCACAGAGTCAAGCTGCTGAATTGATTTATCTTGTGCTCTGCTGACTCTCTGACTGGAAAATATACAGAGTAGTTACAATACTATTCTGGAATTAAACACAATCAACTGTAATACAAATCCATAAATAACAAACCTAATATGCACCATATAGTAAGAAGTCTCACAACACCAGGTTAAAGTCCAACAGGTTTATTTGGAATCACAAGCTTTCAGAGCGCTGCCCCTTCATCAGGTGAGAAGGAGCAGCGCTCTGAAAGCTTGTGATTCCAAATAAACCCATTGGACTTTAACCAGGTGTTGTGAGACTTCTTACTGTGCCCACCTCAGTCCAACACCGGCATCTCCACATCTTATGCACCATATAACAACACCAGACATATCAATGTTGTTACGATCCTCATGGTCACCTTATAATAAACAAATTCCCACAAATCCCAATGGAATAAACTGAAAGACAATGTTTCATTTTTTAAAAATTTTACTTTAAAAATTAATCTAAAATTAACATCACTGAATCATGCATTAAGAAACAGTATTTGAATAGACAGGATAAATTACACTTTACAAAGTTCAGACAATAAAAACAGGTTCCACAAAATCACAAACATTTTCTCCCTCAGTATATTTAGCTCTCATTCCAGTTCCAGAGAATTTCTCTGTCTCTGTATTTCCCAGGAGAGAAAGAAAGTGTTTTCCTCACAGATGTGCCCAGAGGATGAAGTTTGAGTCTGTGGTGAAGTTTGAGTCTGTGTGTGAAGTTTAAGTCTGTGGTGAAGTTTGAGTCTGTGGTGAAGTTTGAGTCTGTGGTGAAGTTTGAGTCTGTGGTGAAGTTTGAGTCTGTGTGTGAAGTTTGAGTCTGTGGTGAAGTTTGAGTCTGTGGTGAAGTTTGAGTCTGTGGTGAAGTTTGAGCCTGTGGTGAAGCTACAAACAGAAGCTGTGCTGTTTCAAATCAAACTGCGGGACTTGGAAGAAAATGCTGGGAAGAGATTTTGCAATCCTCCCAGGCAGCGTACTCCAGACTGTCACCGCCCTCTGGGTAAACAGGCTTTCCTCACATTCCCCCGAAACCTCCTGTCCCTCACCTAGAACCTATTTTGCCTCATGACTGACCCTTCAATTAAGGGGAATAGCTGCTCTTTATCCACTCTGTCCGTGTATCTCATAATCTTGTACACCTCGATCAGGTCGCCCCTCAGTTTTCTCTGCTCCAACGAAAACAAGCCAAGCCTACCCAACCTTGCTTCATAACTTAAATGTTCTATCCCAGGTAGTATCCTGGTAAATATCTTCTGCACCCCCTGCATTGCAATCACATCCTTCCGAGAATGTGGCGACCTGAACTGCACACGGTACTCAAGCTGTGGCCTCACCAAAGTTCTGCACAGTTCCAACATGAGTTCCCTGCTTTTGCAACCTATGTCATGATTGACAAAGTGAAGTGTCACGTACGCCCTTTTCACCACCCTACTAACATCCCCTTCCTCTTTCAGACATCTGTGGACAAACACGCCAAGTTCCCTTCGTTCCACAGAACACAAACTACCAAACTTGATGGTCATGTTCTTAACGAGGTCAACACGTTGATTATCAGCCTGTAAATCCTTTCGGTATTGCTGATGGCAGGTGATGGGAACAGAACCGATACCTGGTCAACAATACTGCAGAAGTCAATGACAGACCGCTGGAGTACTTTGAAATCACAGAGCGATCAAATGGACATCCATGGTCACCAATGCCCTCTTCGGGCATGGTAACTGGAAGAGGAGGAGGTGGACGACACAAGAGGCTTAGAGAGTGGACTCTATAAATCAATGTCACTCGGCAATCTGGATAACCAGGTTTGCGCAACGTTTCTCATCAGTAAACAAACCTTCTTAAAAATAACGGTGTCCAATGATCCTTATTTGTTAACCAACAAAACCACAGTCTAGAAGTGGAAATGAATAGCGTTGGGAAGCATTTTCCGATCAGGGCCAGTGTGATCTCCTGGACTCGTTTCGATCGCCTCAGGGGGTCGGAGAGGAATTTCCCAGATTTTTTTTTCCCCATATTGGCCCTGGGGTTTTCACTCTGGGTTTTCGCCTCTCCCTGGAGATCACATGGTCTGGAATGGGCGGGTGGGGGTGAGTTAATAGGTTGTGATGAACAAAGCATCGTAGCTGTGAGGGACAGCTCGGTGGATAGGATATTAGGATGTAGATAGGCTGGAAAATTGGGCGGGGATCCTGGATTCAGGATTCAATCCTGGACCGGGGAGCGGCGCGGGCTTGGAGGGCCGAAGGGCCTGTTCCTGTGCTGTATTGTTCTTTGTTCTTTGTTCTTCCATTATAAGTTAATGTATGTACTTGAAACTTTGATTAAATTAACCCGTCAGCCCTGCTTCGATAGCACCTTCGAAATCCGGAATCTCTTTCATCTCTGAGGAGAAGAGGAACAGATGCACAAGAACACCACATTCTGCGGCACCACTTCAAGCCACACACCATCCTCATTTTGAACCATATCGCCGTTCCTTGCGTCAACATTCTGGAAATCGTTTTCTGCTTAGGATTACTGGCAGAGGACAACCAATTTGAAAAGTATGGAAGGAGAAATGAAAGAAAGTGAGACATTACGAGTGCGAAATACAAAGCCAACTGATGGGGGGAGGACAGAAAGGAAGAGATTCAGAAATGACACAGAATGCACTGTTCTTTCAATTCATTTATATTTCCCTCGCGTGTGTTTACATAGTTGAATTGTTTGAAAACACGTCTCTCAATAAAAGACCGCTGGAGTCTGCCCATCGACAACCTTGCGCTTGCGGACAGTGTCACGTACCCTGAGTCACCATCAGAGGGCGCAGTCGTCACATGTTTCTCCAAACTTGAAATGACACGGACAATGTCTCTGGTACCATTGGCATACCGTTGCTATTGGCAACAAAGTCCACAGTCTATTTGTTCTGCTCTGTGTCGCCCCCTCTCTCTGGCCTACCTCACGTGTCCTGCATTACTGAATGAGCGGCACGGTGGCACAGTGGTTATCATTGCTGCCTTACAGCGCAAGGAACCCAGATACAATTCCGGCCTTGGATGACTGTCTGTGCGGAGTTTGCACGTTCTCTCCGTGTCTACCTGGGTATTCTCCAGATGCTACGGTTTCCTCCCACAGTCCAAAAATTTGCAGGTTAGGTGCATTGTTCATGCTAAATTGCCCCTTAGTGTTACGGGGATTTTTTCCGAACTGTAGAGTCATAGACTCGGGGAGAAGGAAGCAGAACCACAACCGACCTCTCCTCATCAATTTTCTCACTTCTCACTTCGCGTTTCCTTCCCAATTAAAAGTAAAGAATATGCTGTTCTCCTGACCGCTGTAACTCAGGCATTGCCATTATTCAAATGATATGAACTCTTTTTAAAAATTATTAATTGGGCGTCGGTGACAAGACAATATTTCTGTCCATCACCTTTTGCCCTCGAACCGGGCTGGGATATTTGAGAATTCGTTATATTGTTGTTATTCTGCAATCACACACATTCCAGGCCTCGCTAGGATGGCATATTTCCTTCCACAAAGTGCATTAGTGAACTAGGTGGATTTGCAGTGAAAGCGTTCCAGCATCATCAATGCGACTAGCTTTCAATATCAATTAATCACCTTTAAATTTAACCTTGACTTTTCTAAATTTAAATTTTGACCATTTTTCTCCAAAATCGAATTGAAATATAACGATTTGATATGGTGGGATTTGAACTAATTTTCCCAAAGCATTATTCTGGGCCCTTGAACTACTTGTCCAGTGACCCACATGTTGACAATAATTAATAAGAAAAAGCGCAGTTCTTAAAGTTGACTCTTCCCAGTACATTATATCAGAATGGGATCACAACCATACAGTGCATCGGGTTGTCTCTGAGTGGACCTTTGAAGAAACGGCAATGTCACAATTAGCTGCACCATGACAATTTCATATCCTAACCCTGCTGATTTCAGACAGTAAGAAGTCTCACAACACCAGGTTAAAGTCCAACAGGTTTATTTGGTAGCAAATACCATAAGCATTCGGAGCACAGCTCCTTCGTCAGATGGAGTGGATATCTGTTCTCCAACAGTGCATGGCCAGCTTTCAGGACAGCACCCACAGTACACGCTTTACATTATCTCAGGAATAATATACAGGCAACTAGACTTCATTGATTGATTTCTCTGTACCTTCAGTAAAACAAAGAAGATTGCATGGTATTCACAGCCCATCCACCGATATCTCAACATTCGAACATAAAAATTAGGCTGCCTGCAAATCTGCTCTAACATTCAGTCAGATTACAGTTCATCTGATTTTCCGTTTAAATCCACTTTTCTGCCTTGATCTTCTTGAACCGTGGCATACATTTTCGTTAAAATGTTGGTTTCACTCAGTTTTAAAATTATTCAGTGGCCCACAGCCTCCACCGTTCTCTGGACTCTCACTGAGTCTCAGGCACTAATGCTTGGATGCTAAAATTAAGAGAATGTGCACAGAACATTGATTGGAAATCCACCAAATGTATCAACACTCCTTGCTCCTCCGTTCCAATAACAAAATGAAGGTTTTTTTCTTGACATCCCGTTTCCAAAGCGGAACAATTCGCCCAACAGTGACACCGAATGGAGGACAGGTTGGGGAGCTTCTATTCACTGACAGTCATCTGAGCAATTACCAATCTCACGGAGCCACTGGCGAGACACGGAACTGACGCATGAGCCTCTGAGAAATGTCGTCAGATTATTAAGGGTGGGGATTTAGAATGGGTGTCTTCAAATAACCAATTCCGCTTTCACAGAGCGGACAGAAACAATGAAGATACTCGTCATCTGGATTGTGTGGGGGGCATTTCTAACAGGTATATCTGGGCATCACGTTAGTTTTCTCATTTCCAAAACTTGGGTTGAATCTTACTGTTGAGTCACGTCACTCTTTTCTTTATCTATGTGAACATATTTTCCAGGTCTGAGCCATGGCGATTCTGTCACTCAGCCGCTGTCCTCAGATGTTAAGACAGAAGGAGGCGTGGTGATATTAAACTGCAACTATGATACTGCAGAAACCAGCTATATTTTATACTGGTATCGACAGCATCCAGACTCCCAGCCCGAGTACATACTGTGGAAGCACTCGGGGGGTAATGAAGGTAAAGCAGATTTTGCGAAAATCCGTTTCTCGACTGACCTCCAAACCCCGAAGAAATCCATCAGTTTGACTATCTCGGATCTGCAGTTGTCTGACGCGGCCGTGTATTACTGCGCTTTCAGCCTCACAGTGATGGAAAGCAGCCTGACTCCTGTACAAAAACTGTCTCAGCAAGATAAGTCAGAGCTCCTCGCTGCTGTATAGAAGTTCTGGCAGATGCAGCCACAATGAGCAGCGGCGCTGTCAGCCGCTCAAACACAAACCGACAGGAAACCACATTCATCTCGGATCAACTGTCACCCAACTGTTTCCAGGAGAGGCCGAGAAAACAAACTGCAGAACCGTTTTAGGCCGACAAGTCCATCACATAATGAATGTGTCAATTAAATCGTCCCTTCTGCTGCTAATCAACTCTGTATTCCTCTAAAATCAGACCTGGGTGATAAAATCCCAAACATCCGTCAAACCTGGCCGTGAAGCGCCACACACACAGCAGACGGACAGTTCTCCATGTTTGTGTGACGTCCTCTGATCCCGAAGTCCCTATTTGTCCTTTCCTTATTTTTCCGTGCCTGCTTACCATATTGAACAACACTCGCTCCATCTCCCTTTTCAGTTTCTGGGGGCCTTTGAGGGTGAGCTGTTCATAGCGTTTATTTGATCAATATTGCTACATTCCAGACAGCTTGCACACCCTGAACACATTTCATAAAGTTGCGACTTTGATTTCTCAAACAAATCCGAGCAGCCAATTTCCACATCTCCCTGACTGTCTCCACCTGATACCAGGGTAGCATTAAACTTCTTATCATATCCGCATTGTTCATCTGTTTGTCGCTGCTCCTTGATTCTGTAAATCAGATGAATATTTGAATACTGTTTGGGAAACATTGTGAAATTCAATTGAATGATCAAAGTCAATGAGTTCTGAAATCTGTTCATTTTTCATAAACTGTTTCTGACCCAACAGCACAGTCTGATCAAAAAGAAACCAGAGAACTGGTCTCGGGCCAAAGGCTCCAGAAATCTAAAAGGGGAGATGAGGAAGAGTTGTTTAATGTTACAGAGAGACATGGAAACAGCTTCAAAACACTAAGTGAACGAAATAGTTCAAATGGATTTATAAAGGCGAGTTTAATTATGAACGCGAGTTAAAACCAACTAATACAATTCCGCAAGTGTCCCTCACCTCTTCTTATGGGGGGTTATATTTTGTTCTTTTCGGAAGATTCCTGTGACTCTCACTGAGTTTAATTCTTGTCCCTAATTATCGGTGTGACAGCGCCATCCTCTGGCCACCAACTGGAACCCCCATTCTGGGGAGTTTCGTACTGGATCCGCTCTATGTATCTATGTGTGGCACGGAAATACACGGCAGTATCCGACAGAAGACACAAAGGAACTGTTTTGTTACCCTTCAGCAAATCTGCAGAGAACCTCGGTTTGGGGACCTTTCTTCACCCCCTAAGCTATATTTCTTCAGCAAATATCTCGGAGCTTCCCCGGAAGACTGCATGTACCAGAGGAGAGCTGGGGTAGTGTAGATTATCAAGTAACGGCAGTCCAGTCCACACTGTCCTTCCCGAATTGTCAATTCGAAATGAACCTGGAACACTGAAGTTTTGCCACTCATTCATGTCACACAAATACAGATTCGCTCAAAAGTCAGGGTTTAAAAATAACCACTGGATGACATGGTTAACATTTAATAATGGACCCGCCGGGCAGCAAGATCATTATAATCAGTAAGGAGCATGGAGAACACATGGTTTCCGGGTATACATCTCGATACAAAGTAACAAAACGCTCTAATTCTGCCGGTGATTCCAATCTAGTGTAAAGGGTAGCCCCTGTTATAATCTGGTTTTATTTTTTGAGAAACTGAGGGGCATTTCCAAGAGACAGAATTGGCTACGCTGCCGGAACTGATGGATATTCCCCGCCAATAAATGAGAGCTGTAAAGAATCGCATTTTCTGGTTCCTTCTGTGTCTCATGTGACTTTCATCATAACTCTGTCTCATTGCTTCCGTCTCTCTGTTATACCAACCTCTCATTTTTTGTAAACCTCCTTATCGCTATCAAATGACTGGAAATTAATTCAAATAATTCAAGGGGTGACAACAGTTTGACAAACTCGACAAAGCTACCCGAAACCACCAGCAGGTGGCGTGACTTACCGTCATTGCGGAGTTTTCACATTGCTACCTGAAAATCAATGTGCCCTTTCTATTTGTCTCATTTAATGAATCCGTCATTAGTAGAGACCATGAGAAGGGCGGAGTAAATAAGAAACAGCTAAAGTTAACGACATAAACTTAAGATCACGTGTGTTCTCCGCTCTTGGATTGGTTGGAAATGGATAATGTTCACCAGATTTAAGCAGTGATCCTTCCTTGTTGATCAGCCCCACTACTCGCCATCAGCAATTACTGAAACGATTCATTCCGCTGCTGTCTGCACCCGGGCAAAGACGGTGAAGGCAAAAGTAGCGGAGCAGACCATGGCTGTATTTTGCGTTTCATTGACAGTCATCCAATGGAGCAGCACCACCTTATCCTCACTGCTCACTTCCGCACAGCGAAGTGTGTAAACCACCAAAGAAATTCTGTAAATTCAGAACATTTGCAGATCGTGCGATGGGTCATTCACCCCATCGTGTGTGCTTGGCTGTCATTAATTGGTACAGTGGTGTCACAGTGGTTAGCACTGCTGCCTCATAATTCCAGGAATCCGGGTTCAGTTCCAGGCTACGTGGAGTTTGCAGATGCTCCCAGTGTCTGTGTGGGGTGCCCCTTTTCCTCCGACAATTCAATGATGCGCAGGTTAGATGCATTTAGCATGCTAACTTGTCAAAAAATTGTTGGTTAGAATAAATAGCCATGATAAATCTGTGGGGTTACGGTGATGGAGCAGGAGAGGACCAGGAAAATATACTCTGTCGGAGAGTCACTGCAGACTCGAAGAGCTTGATGGCCTCCTTTTGCACTGTATGGATTCGAAGACAATTATTGACCTTTTCATCAACTGCGTTCCCTAAACTCCATATTCCTTATGCAAACGTAATTGGAGC